>NW_026086633.1:0-14450 GCF_022539395.1 Myiozetetes cayanensis | reverse complement strand
GTCCCCTGTGGTGTCACCGATGTCCTTGTGACAACAGGGCTTAGCCTTTGTTCTCATTAGTCCCCTGTGATGTCACTGGTGTCTCTGTAAAGTCACCGATGTCCCTGTGACATCAGGGTTGTCCCTTTGTTTTCAATGCTCCTCTGTGATGTCTCTGGCCCCAAGTGATGTCATCAACATCCCTGTGATGGCACCACTGTCCCCTGTGATGTCACCAGTGTTGTTGTTAAGTCAGCGATGTCCCCTGAGACATCGCGGCTGTCCCGTTGTTGTCACCAGTACCCTGTGATGTCACTGGTCCCCAATGATGTCACTGCTGTCCCTGTGATGTCACCATTGTCCCCAGAGGTGATACCACGTCCCCGTGATTTCAACGATTTCCCAATGACATCATGGTTGTTTCTTTGTTTTCACCAGTCACCTGGGATGTCACTGGTGTTCAGTGATGTCACCCATGTCCCTGTGATGTCAGCAGACCCCTTTGATGTCACTGATGTCCTTGTGACATCACAGCTATCCTCTTGTTTTAACCAACCCCCTGTGATGTCACTGTTCCCCAGTGATGTCACTGCTGTCCCTGTGGTGTCATCGCTGTCCCCATGATGTCACTGATATCCTTGTGATGTCACCGATGTCCCTCTGAAATCACGTCTGTCCCTTTGTTGCCACCAGTCCCCTGTGAGGTCACTGGTCCCCAGTGATGTCACCGATGTCACTGTGATGTAACCTCTGTCCCCTGTGATGTCATCAGTGTGATTGATGATACCACTGGTGTCACTGTGATGTCACCTCTGTCCTTGTGAAATCACCGATGTCCCCTGTGATGTCACTGATTTCCCTGTGATACCACGCCTGTCCCTTTGTTTTCAACAGTCCCCTGTGATGTCACTGGTCCCCAATGATGTCACCCATGTCCCTGTGATGTCACCACTGTCCCCTGTGATGTCATCAATATCCTTAGTGAGGTCACTGATGTCTCTTTGATGTCAGCCATGTACTTGTGATGTCACTGATGTCCCATGGGATGTCACTGATGTCCCTGTGACATCACAGCTGTCTCTTTGTTTTCACCAATCCCCTGTGATGACATTCATCCACAGTGATGTCACCAATGTCCCTTTCATTAGGGTTAGGGTTAGGGTTTAGGTTTAGGTTTAGGGTTAGGGTTTAGGCTTAGGTTTAGGGTTAGGTTTTGGGGTTAGGGTTAGGGGTTAGGGTTTATGGTTAGGGTTAGGGTAAGGGTTAGTGTTTAGGGTTTAGGGTTTGGGTTTGGGTTAGGGTTAACGGTTAGGATTGGGGGTTGGGGTTTAGGCTTAGGCTTACATTTAGGCTTAGATTTTAAGGTTAGGGGTTAGGGTTTAGAGTTAGGTTTAGTTTTAGAGGGTTTTTTAAGTTTAGATCTAGGGGTCAGTACAGATGAAGATGCCTCCCAGACAAAGGTGCCCGCACACAAAGCTCTTGCTCTTTGTGCAGTGCCGAGAGTGGCACAGCAACTGCACTGGAGAGACGCAGACTCAGGGCTTTCTTTCCTGGGTGGAAGGGCAGTCGTTCTCTTGTAGGAGTGCTGGGCTGAAATGGCTGTCCCACAGTGTGACACATTTGCTTGTCCTAAGGAAAAAAGGAACTGAGCATTGAATGTTTTCCTTCCCCCCCTTCCCCACTTTGTGGGAGGGATGTTGAATGGGCAGGTTGGCCTTGGGTGATTGAGCAACACAAAGGAACTGGTCAGGGACTCAGATTCCAGACTGATGGCCCTCCAAGGCTGTGCGGAGGGATGAGGAGGTTTTCATTGTTTTCTTATCTTTTCCCTCTCCTGGGAAACAGGACACTTCATTGTTGCCTGAACTGAGACAAGGTGTGGGTTGGAAAAGCTCCAAGGTTGCTTTATTCTCAGTCTGGCTGCTTGGCCCCAGTTTGCCTGCACCCTGTTTTCTGCCCTCAACCCAGACCTGCTCAGGTTTCATCAGAGAGGAACTATTTGGGAAGGAGGTCACCTTGGGGCATAGTGTAACACCTGCCAGGTGCTGAAATCCTCTCAGAAGCCCTCCAGTGCTCATCCCTCCTAGACATATTTTGTCCACATGGTGACCCACCCTTCTTCCAGGGTCAGCCATTCCCCTCTGGATCTGGATCCTGTGCTGTGTCCTCCCAGTGCTCAAGGGCTGTGCTACCATTGCCCTGCTCTGCTTTGCTCAGTCCCTGCTCTCTCCTCACACACAGCCCTGTGGAACTTCACAGAATCACACCCAATATTCCAAGTTGGAAGGGACCCACAAGGATCATCGAGGAATCCTGTACCAAAAATCCCCCTCACATAAAGGACACAGTCCGGTATTCCTCGCTTTTTGGCGCAATTCCAATCCCGGTCAGCAGGGGCCGCTGTTGGATCACCGGAGGAGCAGAGCCTGCAGGGGCTCCCTGACAAGGGCGATTTTCACCCCACACACCGAGAAGGGCAAGAGAAAGGGGATGTTTTTGCCTCATCCAACCCTAACCCTAATCGTAACCCTATCCCTTACTCTAACCAAAAAGTTACCTAAACCCTAACCTTAACCCTAACCTTAATCCTAAACCCCAACCCTGACCCTAACCCTAACCCTATCCCTTACTGTTGTGGTTTTGCCCAGCTGGCCAGCCCCTGGGGCTAAGAATGGTCTTGTCTAGGTGAATTTCCGGACAAGAAGCCAATTAAAACTCTCAGTAATGCCTTTGCTAATTATGTCTTTAAGAAAAAAAGAAAAGAAAGGTTGTGTCGCAGTTAAAATTAGGGGCAGTGGCCATGTAGAAGAGCAGCGGGCCCAAAGAGGGCCAGACACCCTCCTCCCCCGGCTTGGGGAAAGGGTTTGTGGTGGTTTGTAATTAGCAAAGGCATTACTGAGAGTTTTAATTGGTTTGGGGAAGGCTTTGTCCCTGATGTCCGGGCACTTGACTGGGAACCAAGTCCAACCTGGGAAACTTACTCTAACCCAAACATTACCTAAAACCTAACCTTAACCTAACCCTTACCCCTTATCCTAACCCTAACCCTAAAACCTAACCCTAAACGTAATCTTAAGCCTACCCGTAAACCCCAACCCCTTAACCCTAAGACAAACCCAAACCCTAAATTCTAAACCCTAACCATAACCCCTAACCTTAACCTTAAAATCTAAGCCTATGCCTAAGCCTAAACCTAACCCTAAACCCTTACCCTAAGCCAAATCCTAAACACTAACCCTAACCCTAACTCTAATGAAAGGGACATTGGTGACATCACTGGGGACGAGTGACATCACAGGGGATTGGTGGAAACAAAGAGACAGCTGTGATGTCACAGGGACATCAATGACATCACAAGTACATGGTTGACATCAAAGAGACATCAGTGACACCACTGGGGATATTGGTGACATCACAGGGGACAGTGGTGACATCACAGGGACATGGATGACATCATTGGGTACCAGTGACATCACAGGGGACTGTTAAAAACAAAGGGACAGGCATGGTATCACAGGGACATTGGTGACATCACAGCGGTCTGGTGACATCACAAGGATATGGGTGACATCATAGGGACAAGGTGCCACCTCTGGTTACAGTGGTGACACCACAGGGACAGCTGTGACACCACTGGGGACCAGTGAAATCAAAGGCGACAGTCGGGATGTCACAGGGACATTGGTGGCATGAAAAGGGTCTGGTGACATCACAGGGACACGGGTGACATAACTGAGGACCAGTGACATCACAGGTGACTGGTGAAAACAATAGGACAGTGGTGATGTCACAGTGACATTGGTGACATCAATGGGGACATGGTGACTTCACAAAGACAAGGGTGACATTATAGAGACAGCAGTGACATCATCGGGGACACAGGGGATAGTGGTGACATCACACAGACATTGGTGATATCAGTGGGGACCAGTGACATTCCAGGAGACTGAAGACAAGAAAGGGACAGCTGCAATTTCACAGGGACATCAGTGACATCATAGGGACATGGCGGCACTACTGGGGACAGTGGTGACATCATACAGAAAGAAGTGACATCACTGGAGACCAGTGACGTTACAGGTGAATGCTGTCCACAATGGGACAGCCATGATGTCACAGGGACATCAGTGACATCACAGGGACATCGGTGACATCACAAGTCTAGGTGTGACATCACATAGACACCAATGACATCATCAGTGACACTGGTGGCATCACAGGGCATAGTGGTGACATCACTGGGACATCGGTGACATCACTGGGGAACAGTGGCATCACAGAGGACTGTTGTCTACAAAAAGGCAGTTGTGATGTCACAGGGACATCACTGCCATCTGTGACATGATGGAGATGTGGTGCCACCGCTTGGCACAGTGGTGACATCACAGAGACAGCAGGACATCATTAGGGACATTGTTGACATCACAGGGGACAGTGATGACACCACAGAGACACCAGTGACATTAAAGATGACATCTTTGATATCACAGGGGACATCAGTGGCTTCACAAGGCCAGGGCTGACATCACAGAGACTTTAGTGACATCATCGGGGACATTGGTGACATCACAGGGGGCAGTGGTGACATCACTGAGACAACAGGGACATATTGGAAACCAGTGACATCAGAGTAATGACAAAGGGACAGCATTGATGTCACAGGGACATCGGTGACATTAAAGGAGTCTGGTGACATCACAGGGAAATGGTGGCACTGCTGGGGACAGTGGTGAAATCACAGTGACATCAGTGACATTACTGGGGACCAGTGACCAGGAGAATGTTGACAACAAAGGGAGAGCTGTGATGTCACGGTGACATCGGCAAATTCACAAGGAGAGGGTTGACATCATAGAGACACCAGTGACATCATCAGGGACAGAGGTGACATCACAGGGACAGCAGAGAAATCATTGGGGACCAGTGACATCATAGAGGACTGGTGACAAAAAAGGAAAGCCCTGATGTCACAGGGAAATCAGTGACATCATGGGGACATGGAGCCACCGCTGGGGACAGTGCTGACATCACAGAGGCAGCAGTGACATCATTGGAAACCAGTGACATAACAGGGGACTGGTGACAACAATGGGAAAGCCATGATGTCACAGGGACATTGGTGACTTCACAGGGGACATCAGTGACTGCACAAAGCCAGGGGTGACATAACAGAGACAGCAGTGGCATCATCAGGGACATTGGTGACACCACAGGGGACAGTGGTGACATCACAGAGACATCGGTGATATCACAGGGGACCAGTGATGTCACAGGGGACTGGTGACAAGAAGGGGAATCCTGTGATGTCACAGGGACATGGTTGACATCAAAGGCATCTGGTGAAATCACAGGGACATCAGTGACATCATGAGGACATAATGCCACCTCTGGGGACAGTGATGAAATCACAGAGAAAGCAGTGACATCACTGGTGACCAGTGACATCACAGGGGACTGTTGCCAACAAAGGGAAAGCCATGATATCACAGAGACATCAGTGACATCACAGGGACATCGGTGACATCACGAGGACATGGTGCTACCATTGGGGACAGTGGTGACATCACAGAGACAGCAATGGTGTCAGTGGGGACCAGAAATATCATTGGGGACTGGTGACAACAAAGGGAAGGCTGTGATGTCACGGGAATATCAATGACATCACAGGGGACCTGGATAACAACACAGAGACACCAGTGATATCACTAGGGACATTGGTGACATCATGGGGGGAGTTGTGACATTACAGGGACAGCAGTGACATCATTGTGGACCAGTGACATCACAGAAGACTGGTGAAAACAAAGGGGCAGCTGTGATCTCCCAAGGACATCAGTGACATCACTGGAGACATTGGTGACTTCACAAGGACAGGGGTGACATCACAGAGACACCAGTGACATCATCAGTGGCACTGGTGACATCACAGGGACAGCAGTGACATCATTAGGAACCAGTGACATCACAGGGGAATGGTGAAAACAAAGGAACAGCCGTGATGTCACAGGGCTATCAGTGATATCAGAGGGACGGGAGTGACAACACAGGGGACAGAGGTGACATCACAGAGACATCGGTGACATTATTGCGGGCCAATGACGTCACAGGGGACTGGTGACAACAAAGGGACAGCCGTGATATCACAGTGACATCGGTGACATCATTGGGGACATCGGTGACTTCACAAAGACAAGGGTGACATTACAGAGACAGCAGTGACATCACAGGGGACAATGGTGTAATCACATTGAGAGCAGTGACATCATTGGGGACTGGTAACATCCCAGATGTCTGGTGATATCACAGGGACATTGGTGACATCATGGGGACATGGTGTCACCGCTGGGGACATTTGATACATCACATGGAGAGCAGTGACATCACAGGGACATTGCTGACTTCATAAGGACATCGGTGACATCACGGAGAGACCAGTGACATCACTGTGGTCATCAGTGACATCAAAGGGGTCTGGTGACATCACAGGGACATTGATGACATCATGGGGACATGGTGCCACTACTGGGGAAAGTTGTGACTTCACATGGAGAGCAGTGACATCACAAGGACGTAGGTGACATCACAGGGACATCGGTGCCACCACTGGGGATGGTGGTTAAATCACAGAGACAGCAGTGACATCATTAAAGACCAGTGACATCACAGGTGAGTGGTGACAATGAAAGCATAGCTGTGATGTCACAGACATAACAATGTTGTCACAGGGGTCTGGTGACATCACAGGGACATCAGTGATGTCACAGGGACAAGGTACCACTGCTGGGGACAGTGGTGACACCACAGGGACAGCAGTGACATCACTGGGGACCAGTGACATCATAGGGGACTGGTGACAATGAAAGGATGGTTGTGATGTCACAGGGAACTCAGTGACATCAAATAGGACATTGGTGACTTCAGAATGGCAGGGGTGAAATTATGGAGACAAAAATGACATCATCGAGGATATTGATGACATCACAGGGGACAGTGGTGACATCGCAGGGAGATGGGTGACATCATTAGGGACCAGTGACATCACAGGGTACTGTTGACAACAAAGGGACAACCGTGATGTCACAGGGACATCACTGACATCGGTGACATGTGAAACAGAGCAGGGCCCTGAAGGAGTTAACTCAGAATGCAAGCTCTGGGTAAAGAACTAAAGGAACCAGAATTCACGGCTAGTGAAAGATAACACCTGGCCAAAGAATGCTAACACACTACCACAAAGAACATGAAGTAAAAACACGGGGAAATAAAGAACACCAAAAATGCTAACACACATGCCTAAATAGACACGAGGAAGAGTTCCTTAGGAGATAAGGGGTGAAACAGGGGCATGAGTCCAAAATCCTGCAAAATTCACCATCAGGAAGACAGCCAACTAAGAAAGTCGAAAAGTTCAAAGCAAGGAAGACTTCTGGAATGAGACCCCCTAAAGATGAAGAAACAGGAACGACCCCGAAACAGCACCCCAAAAAAAAAGATTCCGCCCAGGCTCCGCCTGCTATGAATATTATAATGAAATGTTGCAATAATATGAATAGGCATAAAAGGTGATGTAACATCTCACTAAAAACTGTATAAATACCTGACTTTACACTGATAACTTTGGGCTAGTTTTGTCCAGCGCGAGCTGATTGGCCCCCACTGTTGCCTAAAATAAATACTTTTTGCTGCTTAAAGACTCAAAATTCAATGCGCCTTTTTGGACATCAAAGTGCTGAGGCTGAACAACAGGCCCTGAGCAAAGTTTGCCTCTAGAGCTCTAACCTGATGTTCTATTTATCCCTCATCAGCTAAAACTATGTGTGTTTGTGAGTAAAAGATAGAGTGTGATAAGACTGCACTGTGTGTCTGCTCATCAACAAAATGTCATTAGTAAGATGTATTAATATCTGCTCATTAGTGGATGTTGTTTGTGTCTGTTCATTAACAAAATGTGTGTGATTGTGAGCAAGGTGTGACCTTTATCTCTCCGTGTTTGGGGGCTGGTGAAGGCCGTGGCAGTCGATGTCTGGCCTTGCCTGGCAGCAGATGGGACAGGTTGACTCCCTGGGTTTGCCCCTTCAGGCCTGGCCAGGCTTTGGGTGGGACCCAGGAGGAGAAGGGAGCCAGATGTTTGTGCACACTGGGAGCTCTGGGAGCTCGTTCCTCCCAGGCCAGCAAAGCTGGGCCCCTCCCAGCAGAGCCAGACAACACAGCCCTGCAGTGTCACAATGGCCCCTGATTCCATGGACAACATTCCTAATTTACTGTCCAGAGCAGAGGGAAATCACAGGAAGGGCCGTGGTTTGTCAGGACTTGCTTTATCTGAGTGAGCCCCGTGGGGCTTTTGGTGCTGAGTCCTTGTGGTTCAGAGAAATCCTCCACAATGTGTCAGGCACGCTGTTATCAGGGCCGGGGAGGTGCAGGGGGTTTGTCCCCCCGTGCATTCCTCCGAGAAAAGGAACACAACAGCTTTTTATACCTTTGGAGGAGTGAGTTTCAAAATTATCTATCAAAGACACTCTTTACAAAGTCTGCCTTATCTAAATAGACATTTGGTTGCCTAACTCCTATTCCTGCTACTATAGAGTGTTTACATAAAGTTTTATCATTTCAAACAGCTCAGGTTTCCCCCATCCCTTTTCTGTCTCCCTTGCCATGCTCCATGCTGGAAGTCTTTCCTGCTTTCCCTGACAGTCCCTTTTGTTTACATCAGCTTTATCTTAATTGCCCACAATTTGGGCAGCAACCTTCTTTCAGGCAATTTTGCAAAGTCACACAACATAGCTACATTTTACTAGCATAGCTAAATTTTCTTGTATTTTATCTTGTCCTTATTTCAGTGCACAGCTGGCTGAAATGCTGCTTACCAGGAGATGAGACAGCCACAGAAGCTGTCCTGAGTGGTGGGGCCACTGCCAGCTAACATCCTGGGGTTGGATCTATTAAAGGGGCAGGCCTGGACAGATGCCAGAGGGGAAGAATGGCTGTTTGGTCTCCCATCTCCCTCTGTCCCTCTGTTACAAACTGCTCACAGCCTGTCTCCCTGCCAAACAACAAAGGTAAACCCCCACCTTCAGGGACCCGTGAGAATATTACCCCAGAAAGGGCAGAGTTGCAGGAGCAAGGGTTGATTGTCCCCATACACTCACCATGCAGTTCTCCTGTGTGGCCTGGCCATGAACCTGCTGGGTGGTGGCAGCTGACAGTTCATTACCTGGGTGCTGACACCGGCCCACAAACAGCTGCTGTACAGAACAAAGCTGAACTGACTGCCCAGATTGCCGATGGCACCACAGTGGACCAGGCTCAGACAAACACTGTCACCCACCTGGAGAGTCTGAGCCTTCAAATTCCCACAGGAAAAGTAGCAATGTGTGTTCCCTCTGACCCTTGGCCACCCCAGAGCAAATAAAGATGCTGAGGAGTAAAAAGGAGCTCCATCCCTCTCTGGCTTTATTTGCTTTTGGGAGGAGACATGTTCCAGACTTCCCCATTACTGCTGCACCAGTGCCCTCATGCCAGACAAGAAAAGGAGTTGGATAAATAGATAGTTCCTTCTTTTTAATAATCAGTCCCTAGTGGGCCAGATTTCCTTTTTTTTTTTTGCAGGAACCTGCCAGCAGATGAGATCAAACTGTGTGAGACTGACAAAGCTTTCAATTGCCACAATGGGCAGCAAAGATAACTTTGCTTCTGTTATCAGTTTACAAGTATCCCCCGAGAGAATGAAGTAGCAGCAGGACTGGGGAGTTGTACTGTTCTTTGCAGTGCTGATTGTCTGCATGTGTTTGTGGTTTTATCTCAATAACTCTGTGATATGCACAGCTGTATGTATTTTTGTCTCAGTAGTTTTGCAATATGTAAAAGTTTACCCCAAACACTGTGTTTGTCTCCTCTACTCCCAAAATTGCTTGTGTGAATCAGCTTATTAATAATTGTTGACTTACTTGTGTTTTTATCGTGAGCAACTCACTGGTAAGGTTGTGTAAGACAAGCCATTTTATGTATTGCTAGTTTAATTTTTGCCAAGTTTATTTTGTCTTTTTATTGAAAAAGAAATTGGCTTGGGAGAAGCTTTTATATTTGTAAAATTCTGTCTCAGTCAATTGAGAGTCAAGAAACTCAACCAAATTTAGCCTGGGAGTTGGTACAAGAATTTATGCATATTTGGAATCATAAAAATATGTATTATATGAAACCTCCTTTCAGGTCATGGTAGAGAGTTATGAGGTCCTCTCTGAGCGTCCTCTTCTGCAGACTAAAGAACGCCAATCCCCTCAGCTGCTCCTCATCAGACAGGTTTTCCAGGCCCTTCCCCAGCTCTGTTCCCTTCTCTGGACACGCTCCAGCCCCTCCAGGGCCTTTTTGCACTGAGGGGCCAGAACTGGACACAGCACACGAGGTGGGGCCTCCCCAGTGCCCAGCACAGAGGGACAATCCCTGCCCTGGTCCTGCTGGCCACCCTGTTCTCCAGAAAGGCCAGGATGCCCTTGGCCTTCTTGCCCCCCTGGGCACACTCGGGCTCATATCCAGTCACTGTCAAGCAGCACCCCCAAGTCCCTTCCTGCTGAGCAGCTCTCAAGCCCCTCTGCCCCCAGCCTGGAGCGTTCCAGGGGTTGTTGTGACCCAAGTGCAGGCCCTGACACTTGGTCTGATTGATGTAGCCTGTCCAGATCCCTCTGCAGAACCTTCCTACCCTGCAGCAGATCCACACTCACACCCAACTTCATGGTTCCACCAATTTCCTGAGGGGGCACTCGATCCCCTCATCCAGATCACCAATAACGATGTTAAACAGGAGCAGCCCAAACCCCGAGCCCTTGGGAACCCCACTAGTGACCGGCCCCACCTGGATTTAGTTCCATCCCCCACCACTCCCTGGGCCATCAGCCAGTTTTTCCCCCAGCAAACAGTTCCCTCGTGCAGGCCATGAGCAGCCAGTTTGTGCAGGAGATGCTGTGGGAGATGGGGCCAAAGGCTTTCCTGAAGTCAGGACAGACACATCCCCAGCCTTTCCCTCAGCTACTGATTGGGTCATTTGTCACAGAAGGAGACCAGGTTGGTCAGGCAGGACCTGCCTTTCCCAACCCCACGCTGGCTGGGCCTGATCCCCTGGATGTCCTGCACGTGCCATGGGATGGTGATGGGAGAAATAGAAACTTGACTCACAGAGTCCCAGAATACCCAAAGAAGGAACAATGTAATCTTAGAGAAGTCCTGGAGAATTAGATCAGGGATGTATCTCAAACTAACAAGATGTAAATAAGATCTGTGTCCCCAGATAAGGTGAAGAACAAACATAACAGTTTTTGTTGGTGGAACAGGATCATGATGTGACTGCTCAAGAACTAAGGGACAAAAACAACATTTGACCTGGAAGGACCAAAGAAGGACCTCCAGGCTGGTGACTGTGTGAAGCAAACTACTGAATATGTATTAAGCAAACCTGCACAGTTAATAAACATGTAACCAGTGTGTGCAATAAGAAGCCCTGTCCGTCTGTCATTTGGCACCTTCGGTTAGAGGAGCTTCCCTGCTAGCACCAAGTGCTGAATAAAGAACAATTCCTGCTTCTTAATACTTACAAATTGGGGTGGAGGCGTTTGTTTCTGCCGCCTTTTGGTATCAGGGCCATTGTGACACTTTGGAACCTCCTGGAATCCAAGGGCCATTGTCACAGTGCAAGGCCTTATGGAGCCAAAGGCCCTTGGACACTGGGGCAGCTCACAGAATCCAGGGGCCTTGATGACACTCCAGGGTGTCACAGAACCAAAGGAGTCCCAGGAAGGTGCTGAACCTCCTGAAATCAAGGGGGCATTGTGACACTGTGACACTGTGACATTGTGACCCTGCAGGGCCATGTGGAGACAAAGGGGCCATTGTGACCCTGGGCAACCTCCCAGCACCAAGGGCCATTGTGACACTGCAGGGCCTCATGGATTCAAAGGAGTCCTGGGACATTCTGGACCTGATGGAATCACTGTGCAATGGGGACACCACAAAACCTCATGGAATCCTCAGGACCACTGAGACATATGGGAATCTTCTGGAATCAATGGACCATGGTCACAGTGCCAGGCCTATGGAGCATAAGGGGCCATTGTTACACCGTGGAACCTCATGGAATAAAGGAACCTGTGAGACACTGGATTATTGTGATAAATCTTGACTCAGAACAACTGCAGTGTGTGTGTGGGTGGGGAAGGGTCAGGTGGAATTTCCCAAAGGGGAGGTTGCCGCGGTTGGTTGGGAAAGGATCCCATGACAGCTGAGGGGTTCGAGCAGAGGGTTGGTCTGAACAGCTCCTGCCGCTGGCTCGGAGCTGTCCCACTTTATTCCGTGAGATGCTTTACATGGATAGGGTAGGATAGGGAAGGTTCTGGAATAGGAGGTGTATCATATCATATTTGGAAAGGGCAGGAGAGGCTCAGGCCATACATGAAAAGGAGGAGTGGAACATCACCAACTATGGGAATGCTGCAATGCAGCAAACTTGGATAAGTAGGAAAATTAGGGATAAACGTGAGGGGAAGAATTGAGTAAAATTGGGTAAGAACTGGGGTACAGTGAATTCAAAGCATGCATTCACAGTTTCTAATAGGCCAGTTCCGTTAACTGTCTCTGTTCTGATAAAGTCGCCATGTGTCACTCTAGGGCGTGTTTTTGTCTGCTGTCGCCTGGGTTAGTGTTTTTTGCAACTGCTGTTTCCATTCCAGAAACTTTTCCTCTTTAATGCAGGTACCTTCGACATGTCTCCCCTCTGTTTTTGTTTTTTTGAAAAGGATACTGTAAAGATACTTTTAACAACAAGTTTCTCTAAACAAGCACAAACACAAGACAAAATCTAAAACATGGCTAGTGAAAGTAATTATTGCAACATAGGACATGAAAAATTGTTTTGGCCATTAGGAACTCAGATTCCAATCAATTCAAATCATCAGTTTCCAGGAGCAGGTGTAATTTATGGATTAAAGTGAGAAGACTGGGTTGAGGTAGGGCATGGCTTAAAGAAAGGACAGTGGGATTGGCTGTAAGCTTTCTTGTGGTAGTATTTTAGAAGATGAGGAGTTATCCTTTAAACAGTCAATCTTTGCCTTGGGGTTCTGTAAGCTGATCTTTTGGTCTAATCAGGTTGCAGATTTTTGATTTGGGAGAAAGAATTTGTTAGGATTAAACAACAATAACTGACCCACTGAGCAGGCCCTCCACCAGGTAGGAAGGACTCCTGCCCAGACTCTTTCTGCACAAATTCAAACTTTCCCTTTGGTTGGACCATGGGCTTTGAGAGGGCTTTGGTGGTAATTATTTCAGGAACTGAACGATTGCTCCACAGAGAGACAATCATGTATATTGATTTAAAAGGGGTAACCTTTTGGCAGTTCACTCCTGTAGTTGTTTTTGATTGGAAAATAACACAATGGTTCGTAATAACTTCCAACTCAAGGGGTTCTGAGTTGGTAAATGAGGGGAACTGGAAATAATTCTTAACACCAAACATTCCTGGAAAAGGTTGTTACATTAGAGGTAGAAAGACAAAGGGTGTTGGTGTCGGTGGCATGGGAAATCCTCACCCAAACATTGCCATTGGCCTTGAAGGCCCCTGATGGAATCAGTGAAGCAGCTGCATCATGGAGTGTAATCAATCCCATGCTGGGGGCGACGCAGAGGATGAGAGCTGCTCTTGGTGAATTCTTACACACCTTGAAGGAAGCCATTGTGGGCCCGGTCCTGTAAGAACACAGGCACGGCCCTTCCCCCAGGTGATGAGAGGAAAGAGACCTGTCCAATCATTAGTCAGTAAATCTTTACACATGACTTTGGCTTTTACACTTGGGTAATTGTCATTAGAATGGAAATGCTTGTCAGCAGGGGTTCTGTCTGTGGGAGAGGTGGTGTCCTGTAACCCATTCAAAAAATGTAAAACATATAAGGCTTTATTCAATTGCTCTTGGGGAGACATACCCAAACTCCCCTTTTTGGTTTTTGGATCTTGCTCTCTAAGTTTTGGTGGCGCTTTCTCCACTATACCCTGTCCTGAGGGGTTATGTGGGATACCAGTGGTATGAGCTATGCCCCAATCTTTCAAGACCTTTCCTGTCTCTTTTGACACATATCCGTCTTTATTTGTTTTGGCACCCCCATATGTTCAAAAATGGCCCTTTTCCTCTTCACTGCAGGTGCCTTCCACATGAGGTGGTGCCCTGTTCCATTCCCATCCCTTGGAGCCTCCTTGGGCAGCCTGGGAGCACTGCCCCATCCCACACCCTGGGCCCCTAACCCAGCCCCAGACTGGCTCCAGCACACCAGGAGCTCTGCCCCTCACCCTCCTGGAGCCCCAGAGTGCCCAGTGGGCCACAAGTCCCCCCTGGGGGGTTGGTATAGGGAGCAGAGCAAATCAAATGAGCCCCGTGTGGCCATCGCGTGGTCGGACCCTCCATCTGGGCACGGGAAGCTGCACTGGCACCAGACTGCGG
>NW_026086632.1:0-14980 GCF_022539395.1 Myiozetetes cayanensis | reverse complement strand
GAGATGAACACATAGACAGAGTAGACAGACACCAGAATGAACACACGGACAGACCCACGAGACAGAAGCCAGAGATGGACACACGAGACACACCCGAGACAGAAGTCAGAGATAGACACACAGACACACCACGAGATAGACACATAGACAGACCCATGAGATAGGCACACAGACACCCCCATGAACTACGGACGAGACAAACCCTGCAGGCAGACCCACAGACACAGCCAAGAGATAGACACAGGGACAGAGTAGACAGAGCCTAGAGATGGACACACGGACAGACCCACAGATGAACACTACAGACACAACCACGAGACACAAGGACAAGTCAAGAGATGGACACAAGAGACAGAGTGGACACACAGGACAGACCCACAGACAGAAGCCAGGGATGAACACATAGACAAGTGGAACAGAGCCTGGGAGATGGACCACACAGACAGAAACCACAGACAGAAACCCGGAGGCGGACCCACAGACACACCCACGGACAGAAGCCAAGGGATGGACACACGGACAGGTGGACACACCCACGGACACCCCACGGACCCACGGACAGACAAACCCACGGACGGACCCACGGACACACCCAGGGGCTGCCGGGGAGTCTCAGGGAGTCTCAGAGGGTCTCAGGGGGTTTGGGGGTCCAAGGGGAGTCCAAGGAGGGGTTTGGGGCTCCAAAGGGGGTCTCAGGGGCTCAAGAGGGGGCTTTAGGGGGCTCAGGGGTCCACAGAGTGGGGGTCTCAGGGGTGGGTTGGGGGGTCTCGGGGGTCTCAGGTCCAAGGGGTCTTAGGGGCGGGCTCGGGGGTGGGTGAGGGGTCTCAGGGGTCTCAGGGTGGGCTGGGGGGTCTCGGGAGGGTCTCGGGTCCAAGGGGTTTCGGGGCAGGCTCAGGGGTGGGTGAGGGGTTTCAGGGGGTCTCGGGGGAGGTGGGAAGTCAAGGGGGATCTGGGGGAGTGGGAGGTCCAAGGGAGGTCTCGGATCCAAGGAGGGTTCTGGGGAGGAGGGTCCAAGAGGGTCTGGGGATTTTTGAGGGGAGTCTCAGGGTGGGTTGGGGAGTCTCAGGGGGTTTAGGTATCCAAAGGGGGTTGGGGGTCTCGAGGGGGCTCAGGGGGTTTAGGGGGTCTCAGGGGTGGGTGGAGGGGTCCAAGTGGGGATCTCGAGGGGGATGGAGGGGATGGAGGGTCCAAGGGGTCAGGGATTTTGGGGGTGGGGTCTCAGGGTGTGGGGAGGGTCAGGGGTTTCAGGATGGGGGGTCTCAGGGGAAGGGTCTGGAGATCCAAGGGGGGTTGGGAGGAGTCTCAGGGGGTTTTTGGGGGGATCTGTCTCAGGGGGTCTCAGAGGGGGTCTCAGGGGTGATTGAGGGGTCGAGGGGGGCTGGGAGATGGGGGGCTGGGAGGTCCGGGGGTTGGGGTGAAGGGTTGGAGGGTTCTCAGGGGGGGTTTGGGGGATGGTCATGGGGGTTCAGGGAGGGGGGGTTGGGGGTCTCAGGGTGAGTGGGGGGTCTCAGGGTGGGTTGGGGGTCTCAGGGGGTGGGTTGAGGGTTCTCAGAGGGTCTGGGGGTAGAGGTCGGGGGTCTAAGAGAGGGATTTGGGGGGCTGGGGGCTCTGGAAGGGTTGGTTGGGGGTCTCAGGGTGAGTTGGGGGTTCTCAGGGGAGGTTGGGGGGAAGGTTGGGGGTCCAAAGGGGGGTTTGGGGATCTCAGGGTGAGTGGGGGGGTCTCAGGGGATTTGGGGGTTCTCGAGGGGTTTGGGGGAAGGTCAGGGGTCCTAAGGGGGGATTTGAGGGGGGTTTGGGGGGGTCCCCCGGACAGACCTGCAGCCGCCGGACACACGGACGGGCCCCCTCGGCAGGCGGAGGGCGTGGCCTGAGCCGCGGAGGGGGCGTGGCCAAGGCGGAGATGGGCGTGGCTTGGACGGATAGGCGTGGTTTGTGCGGGTGGGTGTGGTCTGTGATGGTGGGCGTGGTTTGGTGGTGGGCGTGGTTTCTGCGGAGAGGGGGCGTGGCCAATCCTGCGGCAAAAAGGGGCGTGGTTTCGCCGCGGTGGGCGTGGCTTATTGGGGATTATTTATCGATGAAGGGGGCGTGGTCTGAACGAAGAGGGCGTGGTCTCGTTTGGTGTGGGCGTGGCTTAAAGAAGGGGCGTGGATTCTCTTAAAGGGGCCGCGTCACTGGGGGAGGGCTTTGAGGGTGGGGGCGGGGCTTTGAGGGTGGTGGGGGGAGGGGGTCCGGAGTCCAGGGCAGCCCCTCCCCACCCGCCCCTAAATTTGGGAGCAGCAAAGCAGGGGCGGGTCCCGCAGGACCCCAGACCCAGATTTGGGAGGGAATTGGGGCGGGGGAGAGGAAGGTCACCCTCCCCAAAAACCCCAGAGGACCCCAAAGTCAGGGGAAGGAGTGGGGGGGAGGGAGGGGCTTGTTCCGTACCCCCACCCCAAAATCCACCCCAAATTCCACCCAAAATCCTCCTAAATCCCCAAATCCACTCAAAACCCAAAATCACCAAATCCCCAAGTCTCTCAAAATCCTCAAGTCCCACCAAAATCTCCCAAAATCCACCAAAATCCTCCCAAAGTCCCAATCCACCCAAATCCCCCAAAATCGCTCCAAATCCCCCAAAATCCTCCCAAATTCCCACCCAAAATCTCCCCAAAATCCCTCCTAAATCCCCCAAATTCCGCACCAAAACCCCAAAATCCCACCCCAAATCCCCAAAATCCTCAAAATCCCCCAAATTCCCAAAACCCCAAATCCCACCCAAAATCCCCCAAAATCCTCTCAAATTCCCCCCAAATTCCCAAATCCCCAAAATCCCACCCAAAATTCCACCAAATCCACCAAAATGCCCCAAATCACCAAATCCTCAATCCCCCCAAATCCCACCCAGGGGGTCCTAAACTTGACAGGGGTCCCAAAATTTCCATGGGAGGGATCCCAAAATTCCCATCAGGGGTTTCAATCAGAGCCAGGACAGGGTTTTTTGGGGACCCCCTCAAGAAACATCTTTATTCGTTGCAAAAAGCCCCAAAATCCTCTCCCCCCCAAAATTTCTCTCTCACCCAAATTCTCCCCCCTCAAATTCCCCCAAAAAATCACCCGGGGGGAGAGAAGCTCAAAGACCCGGGGAGTTTTTGGGGGTCCTGAGAGGTCAAAGCTCATTTTGGGATTCCCCTCCTCCCAAAACGTCCCCCCAAAATCACGGGGGTCTCAGAGTTTTGGGGGTCCCAGGGAGTCTCTGAGGATTTTGGGAGTCCTGGAGGGATTTTAGGGAGTCTCTGAGGATTTGGGGGTGGAGTTGAGGGGTTTTGGGGGTCCCAGGTGGATTTTGGGGGAGGGTTCTCTGAGGATTTTGAGGGGTCCCAGGGGGTTTGGGGATCCCAGAGGGTTTTGGGAATTTTGGGGGCCTCAGAGGTTTGGGGATCCCAGGGAGAGTTTGGGGAGATTTCTGGGGAGTTATTTTGGGGGTCTTGGGAGATTTTGGGGGGAGGGTTCTCTGAGGATTTTGGGAGGGTCTCAGGGAGTTTTGGGGGTCCCGGGGGGTTTGGGGGGTCCCAGGGGGGTTTTGGGAATTTTGGCGGGTCCTGAGAATTTGGGGTTCCCGGGGGGTTGGGGGGATTTGGGGGGGTTTTGGGGGATCCTGGGGAGATTTTGGGGAGGGTTCTCTGAGAGTTTTTGGGGGTCCCAGGGAGGTTTGGGGGTCGAGGGGGGTTTTGGGGGATCCTGGGGAGATTTTGGGGAGGGATTCTCTGAGGATTTTGGGGGGTCCAGGGGGGTTTGGAGGGTCCCAGGGGGGTTTGGGGGGTCCCGGGGGAGTTTTCTCAGAGTTCATCGTGGGGTCTGTGCAGGTCCTGCCCAAAATCCGTGGCTTTGCTGCCCACGAAGAGCTCGAACTGCCCCAAAATCTCCTCCGCGTCAGCTGCCCAGTCCCTTTTTGGGGGAGGGGCGTCAAGCCCTCCCCACACCCGAGGGACCCCTCCCCCACCTCAGGACTCAGAAACACCCCCGGGGACCCCGAAATGCCCCCAAATCCAGCTAGGGACCTCCAAAACCCCCAAATCCTCAAATCCCAGTCTGACTCCCAGATCCAAACCCAGGATCCTAAAACTAGGGACCCTAAATCCCCAGGACCCCAAAACCCACCCAGGAACCCCAAGCCCACAGGACCCAAAACCACCCAGGAACCCCAAAAATCCCCCAGGGACCCCCAAAATCCCAGGGACCCCAAAATCCACCCAGGGACCCCAAAATTCCCCCAGGGACCCCAAACCCCAGGGACCCCAAAACCCACCCAGGGACCCCAAACCCCCAGGGACCCAAAATCCCCCAAGGACCCTCAGAATCCCCAGGACTCCAAGCCCCAAGGGACTCAAACCCACCCAGGGACCCCAAAATCCCCACAGGGATCCCAAAATCCCAGGGACCCCAAACCCACCCAGGGACCCCAAAATCCCCCAAGGACCCCAGAATCCCCTCCAGGGACCCCAAAACCCCAGGGACCCCCAAACCCCCTCCCAGGACCCCAAAACCCCCAGGGCCCCAAAATCCCCAGGGACCCCAAAACCCCCAAGGACCCCAAAATCCTCCCCAGGGACCCCAAAGCCCCCAGGGACCCCAAAACCCACCCAGGGACCCCAAAAATCCCCAGGGACCCCAAAATCCCCCAGGGACCCAAAACCCACCCAGGGACCCCAAATCCCCCAGGGACCCCCAAACCCACCCAGGAACCCCTAAAATCCCCCAGATCTCCCCAACCCCCTCAAACCCTCTAGGACCCCAGTTGGCCCCCAAGTCCCCCAAAACCCCTAAATCATCCCCAAATCCCCCAAAGCCCCTCCAAAGCCCCAAATCCCCCAATATCCTGAAACTGCCCCAAAATGGCCCCAAATCCCCCAAACTCCTCAAACCCCCAAAACTCCCCAAACCCCCAACCCCAGATCCCCCAAACCCCCTCAAATCCTCCCAATTCCCCCAAATCCCCCAGATCCCTCCCAGACCCCCAAATCCCCCAAATCCCCCTCAAACCCCCAAGCCTCTCACCCCCAAATCCCCCAATTCCCCCAAACCCCCAGACCCCCAAACGCCCCTCACCCCGTCCTGGTCAGCGTGGTGCAGCAGATGGGCGGCCTCGACCCCCGCCCAGTCGGGGCTGGGGGGTCGGAGCCAAAGTTTGACCTCGTGGGGTCCCAATCGGCCGTCCCCGTCCCGGTCCCGCTGCCCCAGGAACTGCTCCCGCTCCCTCTGCACCTCGGGGGGCTCGGGACCCCCGGGGGGACCCTCAAACAGGTCGGCTGGGGGGGGGAAAAGTCGGTGGGACCCCCCCCGAAAAAAGCTCACCCCAAAAAAAACCCCCAAAATCCCTCTCAAATCTGCCCCAAAACGGACCCAAAATCCCCCCAAAATTGACCCAAATCCTCCAAAAATGGACCCAAATCCTCCCAAAAATGGACCCAAATCCCCCAAAATGGACCCAAACCTTCAAAATTGACCCCAAATCCCCCCCAAATGGACCCCAAAACCCCTCAAACTGGACCCAAAATCCCCTCAAATCCCCCCAAAATTGACCCCAAAGTTACCCAAAATAAACCCAAATCCCCCACCAAAATTGACCCCAAATCCCCCCCAAAATCCCCCAATCTCCTCCTTGGGAGCTCAGGACCCCAGGGGACCCTCAAACAGGTCAGCTGGGGGGAAAGATCAGTGGGACCCCAAAAGCTCACCCAAAAAAACCAAATGTCCTCTCAAATCCGCCTAAAACCCCAAAATGGAGCCAAAACCCACAAACTCCCCAAAATGGGCCAAATCCCCAAAATCGACCCAAATCCCCTCAAAATCGACCCCCAAATCCCCAAAATTGACCATAAAACCCCCAAAATCTCCCTCAAATCCCCCAAAATGGACTCAAATTCCACCCCCAAAAAAACCCCAAATCCCTCTCAAATCCGCCCCAAAACCCCCCAAAATGGAGCCAAAATCCCCCAAAATGGACACAAACCTTCAAAATTGACCCCAAATCCCCCGAAAATGGACCCCAAAACTCCTCAAACTGGACCCAAAATCCCCTCAAATCCCCCCAAAATTGACCTTAAAACCCCCCAAACCTGACCCAAAATCCTCTCAAATCCCCCCAAAACTGACCCCAAAACCACCCAAAATGGACCCAAATCCCCCAAATTGACCCCAAATCCCCCAAAGCCCCCAATCCCTCCTCGGGGCTCCAGGACTCAGGGGACCCTCAAACAGGTCGGCTGGGGAAAAGCCAGTGGGACCCCAAAAAAGCTCACCCCAAAAAAACCCCAAAAATCCCTCTCAAATCTGCCCCGAAATGCCCCAAAATGGAGCCAAAATCCCCCAAAATGGATACAAACCTTCAAAATTGACCTCAAATCCCCCCAAACCAGACCCAAAATCCTCTCAAATCCCCCCGAAATTGGCCCCAAACCAGACCCAAAATCCCCTTAAATCCCCCAAAATTGACCTTAAAACCCCCCAAACCTGACCCAAAATCCCCTCAAATCCCCCCAAAATTGACCCCAAAACCACCCAAAATGGACCCAAATCCCCCAAATGACCCCAAATCCCCAAAAGCCCCCAATCCCTCCTCAGGGGCTCGGGACCCAGAGGACCCTCAAACAGGTCGGCTGGGGGGAAAAATCAGTAGGACCCCCGAAAAAGCTCACCCCAAACCCCCAAAATCCCTCTCAAATCCGCCCCAAAATGGACCACAATGGACCCAAAATCCCCCCAAAATCCCCTCAAAATGGACCTAAAATGTCCCAAATCGCCCCAAAATGGACCCAAAATCCCCCCAAAACCCCCCGAAATGGATCCAAAATCCCCCAAAATGGACCCAAATCCCCTCAAAATTGAGCCCCCAATTCCTCCCCAAAATTGACCATGAAACCCCCCCAAAATCCCCCTCAAATCCCCCCAAAATGGACTCAAATTCCACCCCAAATTGACCCCAAATCCTCCCCAAATTGACCCCAAATCCCCCCCAAAAGCCCCCCCAATCCCTCCTCGGGGGGCTCGGCACCCCCAGGGGGACCCTCAAACAGGTCGGCTGGGGAAAGGTCAGTGAAACCCCCAAAAAAGACTCACCCCAAAAAACCCCAAAATCCCACTCAAATCCACCCCAAAACGTCCCGAAATGGAGCCAAAATCCCCCCAAATCGCCCCAAAATGGAGCCAAAATCCCCCCAAAATGGACCCAAATCCTCCAAAAATGGACCCAAAATCTCTCCAAAATTGACTCCAAAATCCCCCAAAATGGACCCAAAATCCCCCCAAAAATGGACCCAAATCCTCCAAAAATGGATCCAAAGTCCCCCCAAAATGGACCCAAATCCCCCAAAAATGGAACCAAAATCCCCTGAAATTGACCCCAAAATCCCCCAAATCCCCCCAAAACAGACCCAAAATCCCCCAAAATTGACCCAAAATCCCTCCAAAAATGGACCCAAATCCCCCCAAAAATGGACCCAAAATCCCCCCAAAAATGGACCCAAATCCCCCCAAAACCCCCCAAAATCCCCCAAAAAGCCCCCCCTGACCGATGTACTCCTCGAGCTGGATGAATCCATCCCCGTCCCGATCCAAATCCTCCATCGTCTCCTGGGGGGGGAAAAAGGGAAAGGTGAGACCCCCCCCCCAAAAAAATACACCCCAAAATGGGTCTGGGGGGCTGAAAAACCCTTAAAACTCCCCAAAATGGGTCTGGGGGCTCAAAAACCCTTAAAACTCCCCCAAAATGGGTCAGGGGGCTTAAAAAACCCAAATGGGTCTGGGGGGGTAAAAAAACCCCCAAAACTCTCCCAAAATGGGTCTGGGGGTATTTGGGGAGGGGGGGGGTCCCAGGGATTTGGGGTGGGAGGGTTCAATGATTTGGGGGTCCCAGGTGATGGGGGTCCAAGGGAGTCTCAGAGACCCCAAAAACCCCCAAACCCCCAAAAACTCCCACTCCAGGGGTTCCCTTGAATTTGGGGGGGTGTCAATGAATGGGGGTCCACGGACTCGGGGGGTCCCAGTGGATTGGGGAGGGGTCCCCACCTGCCCCACGATGTCCTGCACGTGCTCCAAGTCCTCGGGGTGCAGGAAGGGACCCCCAAAACCCCCAACCCCCAAACCCCCATTCAGGGATTCCCTTGAATTTGGGGGGGTGTCAATGCCAGATTGGGGGGTCCCAGGGATTTGGGGAGGGGTCCCCACCTGCACCACGATGTCCTGCATGTGCTCGAAGTCCTCGGGGTGCAGGAAGAGACCCCCAAAACCCCCCAAAACCCCTGAAATGCCCCACCCAGGAGGGGCTTAGGGGGATCCCTTCAATTTGGGGAGGGTGTCAATGATTTGGGGGGGGTCCCAGCGAATTGGGGAGGGGTCCCCACCTGCACCACGATGTCCTGCATGTGCTCGAAGTCCTCGGGGTGCAGGAAGAGACCCCCAAAACCCCCCCAAAACCCCCCAAAACCCCCATTCAGGGGATTCCCTTGAACTCGGGGGGGGTCCCATGGATTTGGGGGTCCCACGGACTCGGGGGGGTCCCAGGGATTTGGGGAGGGGTCCCCACCTGCACCACGATGTCCTGCATGTGCTCGAAGTCCTCGGGGTGCAGGAAGAGACCCCCAAACCCAAACTCCCCAAAACCCCCAAAGCCCCATTCAGGAGGGGTCTCCCTTGAACTCGGGGGTGGTCCCATGGATTTGGGGGAACTCCCAGATTTGGGGGGTCCCAGGGATTGGGGAGGGGTCCCCACCTGCACCACGATGTCCTGCATGTGCTCAGAAGTCCTCGGGGTGCAGGAAGGGACCCAAACCCCCAAACCCCCAAAGCCCCATTCAGGGGATTCCCTTGAACTCGGGGGTGGTCCCATGGATTTGGGGGGGAACTCCCGGATTGGGTGGGGGTCCCAGTGAATTGGGGAGGGGTCCCCACCTGCACCACGATGTCCTGCATGTGCTCGAAGTCCTTGGGGTGCAGGAAGAGACCCCAAACCCCCAAAACCCCCCAAAACCCCCCAAAACCCCCAAACTCACCCAAAACTCCCCAAAGCCCCATTCAGGAGGTTCCCTTGAACTCGGGGGTGGTCCCATGGATTTGGGGGGGTCCCACGGATGGGGGGTCCCAGGGATTTGGGGAGGGGTCCCCACCTGCACCACGATGTCCTGCATGTGCTCGAAGTCCTCGGGGTGCAGGAAGGCGTCGAGCTCGGGCCCCCCCAGCCCCCCGTCCCCGTCCCCGTCGGCCCCCGAAGCGGCGCCGGGCCCGGCCCAGGGCACGCCGGTGACCCTGGGGTCCGGAGACCCCTGAAATCCTCCTCTGGGGGGAAAAGGGGGTCAGACCTCGGGGGATCCTGGGGGGTTTGGGGTGAGGACCCCAAAAATCGTCATTTGGGGGTGAAAATGGGGGAAAGGGAGATTTGGGGTCTTGGGACCCCATAAAGGGGAAGGAAATGGGGGAAAGGGGGATTTGGGGTCTGGAGATCCCTGAAATCCTCGTCTGGGGGGGAAAAGGGGAGTCAGACCTCAGGGGATCCTGGGGGTTGGGGTCCTAGGACCCCAAAATGGGGAAAAGAGGGAAAATGGGGGGAAAGGGAGATTTGGGGTCTTGGGACCCCATAAAAGGGGGAGGGAAAGGGGATTTGGGGTCTGAGAGTCCCTGAAATCCTCATCTGGGGGGAAAAAGGAGGTCAGACCTCGGGGGGGATCCCCTGGGGGGGGTTGGGGTCCTGGGACCCCCAAAAAGGGGGGGAAAAAGGGGTGAAAATGGGGGAAAAAGGGACAAAGAGGGGAAGGAATGGGGAAAAGGGGGAGGAAGGGGATTTGGGGTCCAGGAACTCCCAAAATCCTCATCTGGGGGAAAAGGGGTCAGACCCCCTCAAACAGCCAAATCCCCCTCAAATCACCTCAGGGACCCTCGAAACCCCCTTAAACAACCCCTGGACACCCCAAACCCCCCAAATCCCCTCAAATCACCTCAAGGACCCACCAAACCCCCTCAAATCCCCCAAACCCCTCCAAATCCCCTCAAATCCCCCAGGACCCCCAAAATCCCCTCACCAGGGTCATCCCCGAAGGCCTGCTCCCAGTACTCCCCAGAGACCCCAAACCCCCAAATCCCCTCAAACCCCCAAATCCCCCAATCCCCCAAATCCCCTCAAACCCCCAAATCCCCTCAAACCCCCAAATCCCCCTCAAATCCCCCAAATCCCCTCAAACCCCCAAATCCCCTCAAACCCTCCCAAATCCCCTCAAACCCCCCAAGATCCCCTCAAACCCCCAAATCCCCCAGGACCCCCAAACCCCCTCACCAGGGTCATCCCCAAGCCTGCTCCCAGTACTCCCCAGGAATCCCCAAACCCCCCAAACCCCCTCAAATCCCCCAAATCCCCCTCAATCCCCTCAAATCTCCTCCAAATCCCCCCAAACCCCTCAAATCCCCCAAATCCCCTCAAACCCCCAAATCCTTCAAACCCCCAAATCCCCCAGGACCCCCAAATCCCCCAAACCCCCTCACCAGGGTCATCCCAAAAGCCTACTCCCGGTACTCCCCCAGGTAAACCCCAGGGACCTCAAACCCCCCAAATCCCCTCAAAGCCCCTCAAACCCCCAAATCCTTCAAGCCCCCAAACCCCCCGGACCCCCAAACCCCCTCACCAGGGTCGTTCCCAAAGGCCTGCTCCCGGTACTCCCTCCAGGTGACCCCCAAACCCCCAAATCCCCTCAAACCCCCCAAATCCCCTCAAACCCCCTGGACACCATCCCCCAAATCCCCCAAACCCCCAAATCCCCCAAATCCTCAAACCCCCAGGACCCCCAAACCCCCTCACCAGGGTCATCCCCAAAGGCCTGCTCCCGGTACTCCCCCAGGTGACCCCCAAACCACCCCAAATCCCCCTCAAATCCCCTCAAACCCCCCCAGGACCCCCAAACCCCCTCACCAGGGTCATCCCGAAGGCCTGCTCCCAGTACTCCCAGAGACCCCCAAACCCCCAAATCCCCCTCAAACCCCCAAATCCCCCTCAAGCCCTCCCAAATCCCCCTCAAAATCCTGAGACCCCAAACCCCACCCAGAATCCTCAAAGCCCACCCAGACCCCAAACCACCCCAAAAACCCCACCCAGAGCCCCTAAACCCACCCCAGACCCCAAAGACCCCACCCCCAAAAAAACACCCCGACCCCAAAACCCCTTAAATCCCCCAAATCCCCCAAACCTCCCAAATCCCCAATCCCCCAAATTCCCTCAAATCCCCCAAATCTTCTCTAACCCCCAAATTCCACTTCTTCCCCAAATCTCCCCAACACCCCCAAACCCCCAAATCCCCAACTCCCCCAAATCCCCAAATCCCCCCCAAACCTCCCCAAATCCCCCAAACCTCATCTAAATCCCACCCAAACTCTGCCCCCCTAAACCCCCAAACCCCAAATCCCCCAAGCCTCACCGCGCCTCCTGCTCTCGTCGGGGGACCTGGGGGTCTCGGCCTCCCCCTCCCCCCACAGGGCCTCGTGGTCCCACGAGAGACCCCCGGGGGGGGCGTGGCCGTGGGCCAGGGGGCAGGGGGTCGTGGGGGACCCCCGGCCGGGGGTGGGACTGAGACCCCAGGCACAGGAGGGGCAGCAGGAGCAGCATCTGGGAATAAAAAAAAATCCCAAATCAGCCCCGAAATGGGGGGAAATGGACCCAAAATGGGTAAATATGACCCCAAATGGGCAGAAATGACCCCAAATGGGAAGAAATGACCCCAAAATGGGTGGAAATGGACCCAAAATAAGCAGAAATGGTCCCAAAATGGGTAAAAATGACCCCAAAATGGGTGGAAATGGACCCAAAATGAGAAGAAATGGCCCCAAAATGGGTAAAAATGACCCCGAAATGGGAAATTACCCTAAAATGGGGGGAAATGGACCCAAAATAGGCAGAAATGGACCCAAAACAGGCAGAAATTACCTCGAAATGGGAAATTACCCTAAAATGGGGGGAAATGACCCCAAAATGGGTAAAAATGACCCCGAAATGGGAAGAAATGACCCCAAAATGGGAAGAAACAACCCCAAAATGGGCAGAAATGGACCCCAAAATGAGCAGAAATGACCCCGAAATGAGCAGGAAAACCTCAAAAATGAGCAGAAATTGCCCCAAAAGAGGCAGAAATGACCCCAAAATGGGCAGGAATGGATCCCAAATGACCCAAAACGCCCCCCCAAAAACGAGCCAAATATCCCCCAAATCCCCCTCAAACTTCCCCCAAATCCCCCAAATTCCCCCCAGACCCTTCAGGACCCCCCAAATTCTCCCCCAGGACCCCCAAATTCCCTCTCAGGATCCTCCAACCCCCGATTCCCACCCCCAAACGCCCCTCAAACCCCCCAAAATCCCCCAAATTTCCCCAAACTCCCCCAGACCTTCAGGTTTAACAGGACCCCCAAATTCCCCCTCAGGACCCCCAAATTCCCCTCAGGACCCCCCAAATTCCCCCCCAGGACCCTCAGCCCCTCAATTCCCACCCCAACCCCACCTCAAACTCCCAAAACTTCCCAAACTTCCCCAAATCCCCTAAATTCCCCCAGACCCTTCAGGACCCCCAAATTCTCCCCAGGACCCCCAAATTCCCTCTCAGGACCCTCCAACCCCCTCAATTCCCACCCCCAAACGCCCCTCAAACTCCCCAAAACCCCCAAACTTCCCCAAACTCCCCCAGACCTTCAGGACCCCCTAAATTCCTCCCAGGACCCCCAAAATTCCCTCCCAGGACCCTCCAGCCCCTACGATTCCCACCCCCAAACCCCCTCAAACTCCCCAAACCCCCAAACTTTGCCAAAATCCCCCAAATTCCCCAGACCCCTCCAGACCTCCCCCAGACCCTTCAGGACCCCAAGACCCCCCAGGACCCCCAAATTCCCTCCCAGGACCCTCCAACCCCCTCAATTCCCACCCCCAAGCCCCCCTCAAACTCCCCAAAACTTCCCAAACTTCCCTAAACCCCCAAATTCCCCCTAGAACCCTTCAGGACTCCCCAAAATCCCTCCCAGGACCCCAAATTCCCTCCCAGGACCCTCAACCCCCTCGATTCCCACCCCCAAAACCCCCCTCAAACTCCCCCAAAACTCCCCAAACTTCCCCAAAACCCCAAATTCCCCCAGACCCTTCAGGACCCCCAAATTCCTCCCAGGACCCCCAAATTCCTCCCAGGACCCTCCAACCCCCTACAATTCCCACTCCCCCAAACCCCCACTCAAACTCCCCAAACCCCCAAACTTTGCCAAAATCCCCAAATTCCCCAGACCCCTCCAGACCTCCCTCAGACCCTTCGGGACCCCAGACCCCAGGACCCCCAAATTCCCTCCCAGGACCCTCCAACCCCCTCAATTCCCACCCCCAACCCCCCTCAAACTCCCCAAAACTCCCCAAACTTCTCCCAAACTCCCCCAAACCCTTCCAGACCCCCTCAGACCCTTCGGGACCCCAGGACCGACCCCAGGACCCCCAAATTCCGCCCCCTCACCTCGTCCGTCCCTGCCCCGACCCCGTGGCCCTTCTCGGCTCTGGCCCCGCCCCCCGCGGCTCCTCCCAGCCAATCAGCGGCCGCCGAGCCCACGTGGGGCGGGGGGAGCCGCTCTCTGATTGGCTGCCGCGCGCCACGTCGAGGGCCCGGACCCGAAAAGCCGCTTTTTTAACCCAAAATTGGAGGGGAGGGGAGGGAGGAAGGGGAGGGGCTGGTTTGTACTGGGATGGATTAGGTTATACTGGGGTAGTTTTGATCTAGACTGGTTTATAGAGGCATGAACTGGGGTATACTGGGCCAGACTGGTTTATACTGGGATGAACTGGTTTATACTGGGCTGGATTGGGTTATACTGCGGATGAACTAGGGTATACTGTGACAAACTGGCATATACTGGTCCAAACTGGTTTATACTGGGATGAACTGGGGTATACTGGGACAAACTGGCATATACCGGGCCAAACTTGTTTATGTGGGGCTGGACTGGGTTATACTGGGCCAAACTGGGATATACCGGGTTATACTGGGATATAAGTCAGCCAAACCAGGTGTATATTGGTCTAGATGGAGTTATACTGGGGTCAACTGGTTTGTACTGGCCCGGGTTGGGTTTATACTGGAAACGTGAGAGGGGAAATGGCGGGAATTGTGAGGAGAAAAGGGAGGAAAATGTGAGGG
This sequence comes from Myiozetetes cayanensis, assembly GCF_022539395.1. Lineage (NCBI taxonomy): Eukaryota > Metazoa > Chordata > Aves > Passeriformes > Tyrannidae > Myiozetetes > Myiozetetes cayanensis. The sequence goes on along the minus strand of NW_026086632.1, from coordinate 809 downwards.
AAAACGGTGGGAAATGTGAGGGAAAATGGTGGGGAACGTGAGGGGAAAATGGAGGGAAAGGTGAGGGGGAAATGGAGGGAAATGTGAAAGAAAATTGAGGAAAATGTAGAGGGAAAATGGAGAGGAACATGAGGGAAAAATGGCGGGAAACGTGAGGGGAAAATGGCGGGAAATGTGAGGGAAAAAGAGTGGGAAATGTGAGGGAAAAGAGTAGGAAATGTGAGGGAAAAGGAGGGAAAAGTGAGGGGAAATGGTGGGAAATGTGAGGGGAAAATGGGGGGAACATAAGGGAAAAATGGAAGGAAACGTGAGGGGAAAAGGTTAGGGGAAAAAGGTGGGAAACGTGAGGGGAAAATGGAGGGAAATGTGAGGGGAAAGGGCAGGAATGTGAGGGGAAATGAGTGAGGAAAAGTGAGGAAATGGAGGAAATGTGAGGAAAAGAGTGGGAAATGTGAGGGGGAAAATGGAGGGAAATGTGAGGGGAAAGGGCGGGAAATGTGAGGGGAAAAGGAGGAAAAATAGCGGGAAACGTGAAGGGAAAATGGGGGGGAACATAAGGGAAAAATGGAAGAAAACATGAGGGGAAAAGGTGAGGGGAAAAGGGTGGGAAATGTGAGGGGAAAATGGAGGGGAATGTGAGGGGAAAAGGAGGGAAATGTGAGGGGGAAAGGAGGAAAAGTGAGGGGAAATGGTGGGAAATGTGAGGGGAAATGGTGGGAAAAGTGAGGGGAAAATGGAGGCAAAATGTGAGGGGAAAAGGGTGGGAAATGTGAGGGAAAATGGAGAAATGTGAGGGGAAAAGTGGAAAA
>NW_026086631.1:0-14771 GCF_022539395.1 Myiozetetes cayanensis | reverse complement strand
AGAGCTGGTAACTTTGGGGAGGGAGGAATCTTCGTTCTTACTCCATCTGGGGACCAAGATGGGCCATTTCAGCGTTGGCCTTCGGACAGCAAAGCAATGAATTTCCAGGTAGGAATGAGAAAGCCCTTAGCGCCCAACTCGCCCTGTGCATTTTGATGAGCCACCCTTGGCCCTCTATACACTCTTACACGGAGCTTTCTGCACTTGCGGCTTTTTCTAAGATGAATCTTCGTTCTTAGTCCATCTGGGGGACCCAGACGCGCCATTTCAGCGCATGACTTCAAACATCAAACCAATGAAGTTCCAGCCAGGAAAAAAGCCCTTAGCCTCCAACTGTCCTGTGCAGTTGGTGAGGCACTCTTGGCACTCCATGCACACATGGAGCTTCCTGCCCTAGCACCTTTTGTCTGGGTGGAATCTTCTTTCTTAGTCCATCTGGGGACCAAGACGGGCCATTTCAGCGTGGGGCTTGGGACACCAAACCAACGAAGTTCCAGCCAAAAAAGAAAGCCCTTAGCCTCCAACTCTGCTGTGAAATGGGTGAGCCACTCTTGGCACTCCATGCACACATGGAGCTTTCTACCCTGGCACCTCTTGTCTGAGTGGAATCTTTGTTCTTAATCCATCTGGGAACCCAGATGGGCCATTTCAGCGTTGGGCTTCGGACAGCAAAGCAATGAATTTCCAGGTAGGAAAGAAAGCCCTTAGCGTCCAACTGCCCTGTGCATTTGATGAGCCACCCTTGGCACTCTATACACTCACGGAGCTTTCTGCACTTGCGGCTTTTTTCTAAGATGAATCTTCGTTCTTAGTCCATCTGGGGACCCAGACGCGCCATTTCAGCGCGTGACTTCAAACATCAAACCAATGAAGTTCCAGCCAGGAAAAAAAGCCCTTAGCCTCCAACTAGTCCTGTGCAGTTGGTGAGGCACCCTTGGCACTCCATGCACACATGGAGCTTCCTGCCCTAGCACCTTTTGTCTGGGTGGAATCTTCCTTCTTATTCCATCTGGAGACCAAGACGGGCCATTTTAGCGTGGGGCTTGGGACACCAAACGAATTAAGTTCCAGCCAGGAAAAAAGCCCTTAGCCTCCAACTCTGCTGTGAAATGGGTGAGCCACTCTTGGCACTCCATGCACACATGGAGCTTTCGACCCTGGCACCTCTTGTCTGAGTGGAATCTTTGTTCTTAATCCATCTGGGAACCCAGATAGGCCATTTCAGCGCAGGGCTTCAGACACCAAACCAATGAAGTTCCAGCCAGGAAAAAAGCCCTTAGCGTCCAACTGCCCTGTGCAATGGGTGAGCCACCCTTGACACTCCATGCACACATGGAGCTTCCTGCGCTGGCACCTTTTTTGTGGGAGAAATCTTCGTTCTGAGTCCATCTCTGGACTTAGTCGGGCCATTTGAGCGTGGGGCTTCGGACACAAAACCAATGGAGTTCCAGGAAGGAAAATACCCCTTAGCCTTCAACTCTGCTGTGCAATGGGTGAGTCAGCCTTGGCACTCCATGTACACATGGAGCTTCCTTAGCTAGCACCTTTGTCTGGGAGGAATCTTCGTCTTAGTCCATCTGGGGAGCCAGATGGGCCATTAGAGTGCAGGGCTTCGGACACCAAACCTGTGAAGATCTAGGCAGGAAAACCCTTAACCTCCAACTCTCCTGTGTAATGGGTGAGCCAATATTGGCATTCCATATACACATGCAGCTTTCTGTCCTGAAACCTTTTGTCTGGGTGGAATCTTCATTGTTAGTCCATCTGGGGACCCAGACGGGCCATTTCAGGGCGGGGCTTTGGACACCAAACGACTAAGTTCCATCCAGGAAAAAAAGGCCTTAGCCTCTAACTCTCCTGTGCAGTTGGTGAGCCACCCTTGGCACTCCATGCACACAAGGAGCTTCCTGCGCTGGCCCCTTTTGTCTGGGATGAATCTTCTTTCTTAGTCTATCTGGGGACCCAGACTGGTCATTTCAGCCCGGAGGTATGGACATCAAACCAATGAAGTTCCAGTCATGAAAAAAAGCCCTTAACCTCCAAGTCTCCCATGCAGTGGGTGAGCAACCCTTGACACTCCATGCACACATGGAGCTTCCTGCGCTGGCATCTTTTGTCTGGGAGGAATCTTCGTTCTAGCTCGTGTGGGGCCCAGACGGGCCATTTCAGCTGGGCTATGGACACCAAACCAATGAAGTTCCAACCAGGAAAAACGGCCTTAGCCTCCACCTCTACTGTGCAATGGCTGAGGCACTCTTGGAACTTCATGCACACATAGAGCTGGTAACTTTTGTGAGGGAGGAATCTTCGTTCTTAGTCCATCTGGGGACCCAGATGGGCCATTTCAGCGTTGGGCTTCGGACAGCAAAGCAATGAATTTCCAGGTAGGAAAGAAAGCCCTTAGCGTCCAACTGCCCTGTGCATTTGATGAGCCACCCTTGGCCCTCTATACACTCACGGAGCTTTCTGCACTTGCGGCTTTTTTCTAAGATGAATCTTCGTTCTTAGTCCATCTGGGGACCCAGACGCGTCATTTCAGCGCGTGACTTCAAACATCAAACCAATGAAGTTCCAGCCAGGAAAAAAAGCCCTTAGCCTCCAACTAGCCTGTGCAATTGGTGAGGCACCCTTGGCACTCCATGCACACATGGAGCTTCCTGCCCTAGCACCTTTTGTCTGGGAGGAATCTTCCTTCTTAGTCCATCTGGGGACCAAGACGGGCCATTTCAGCGTGGGGCTTGGGACACCAAACCATTGAAGTTCCAGCCAGGAAAGAAAGCCCTTAGCCTCCAACTCTGCTGTGAAATGGGTGAGCTACTCTTGGCACTCCATGCACACATGGAGCTTTCTACCCTGGCACCTCTTGTCTGAGTGGAATCTTTGTTCTTAATCCATCTGGGAACCCAGATAGGCCATTTCAGCGCAGGGCTTCAGACACCAAACCAATGAAGTTCCAGCCAGGAAAAAAGCCCTTAGCGTCCAACTGCCCTGTGCAATGGGTGAGCCACTCCTTGGCACTCCATGCACACATGGAGCTTCCTGCGCTGGCACCTTTTTTCTGGGAGAAATCTTCTGTTCTGAGTCCATCTCTGGACTTAGTCGGGCCATTTCAGCGTGGGGCTTCGGACACAAAACCAATGGAGTTCCAGGAAGGAAAAATACCCCTTAGCCTTCAACTCTGCTGTGCAATGGGTGAGTCAGCCTTGGCACTCCATGTACACATGGAGCTTCCTTAGCTAGCACCTTTTGTCTGGGAGAAATCTTCGTTCTTAGTCCATCTGGGGAGCCAGATGGGCCATTAGAGTGCAGGGCTTCGGACACCAAACCTGTGAAGATCTAGGCAGGAAAAAAACCCCTTAACCTCCAACTCTCCTGTGTAATGGGTGAGCCAATATTGGCATTCCATATACACATGCAGCTTTCTGTCCTGAAACCTTTTGTCTGGGTGGAATCTTCATTGTTAGTCCATCTGGGGACCCAGAGGGGCCATTTCAGGGTGGGGCTTTGGACACCAAACGAATTAAGTTCCATCCAGGAAAAAAAGGCCTTAGCCTCTAACTCTCCTGTGCAGTTGGTGAGCCACCCTTGGCACTCCATGCACACAAGGACCTTCCTGCACTGGCCCCTTGTGTCTGGGATGAATCTTCTTTCTTAGTCTATCTGGGGACCCAGACTGGCCATTTCAGCGCGGAGCTATGGACACCAAACCAATGAAGTTCCAGCCATGAAAAAGCCCTTAACCTCCAAGTCTCCCATGCAATGGGTGAGCAACTCCTTGACACTCCATGCACACATGGAGCTTCCTGCGCTGGCATCTTTTGTCTGGGAGGAATCTTCGTTCTTAGCCCGTGTGGGGCCCAGACGGGCCATTTCAGCGCGGGGCTTTGGACACCAAACCAATGAAGTTCCAACCAGGAAAAAAAGCCTTAGCCTCCACCTCTACTGTGCAATGGCTGAGCCACTCTTGGAACTTCATGCACACATAGAGCTGGTAACTTTTGTGAGGGAGGAATCTTCGTTCTTAGTCCATCTGGGGACCAAGATGGGCCATTACAGCGTTGGGCTTCGGACAGCAAAGCAATGAATTTCCAGGTAGGAAAGAAAGCCCTTAGCGTCCAACTGCCCTGTGCAATGGGTGAGCCACCCTTGGCACTCTATACACTCACAGAGTTTTCTGCACTTGCGGCTTTTTTCTAAGATGAATCTTCGTTCTTAGTCCATCTGGGGAGCCAGATGGGCCATTAGAGTGCAGGGCTTCGGACACCAAACCTGTGAAGATCTAGGCAGGAAAAAAACCCCTTAACCTCCAACTCTCCTGTGTAATGGGTGAGCCAATATTGGCATTCCATATACACATGCAGCTTTCTGTCCTGAAGCCTTTTGTCTGGGTGGAATCTTCATTGTTAGTCCATCTGGGGACCCAGACGGGCCATTTCAGGGCGGGGCTTTGGACACCAAACGAATTAAGTTCCATCCAGGAAAAAAAGGCCTTAGCCTCCAACTCTCCTGTGCTGTTGGTGAGCCACCCTTGGCACTCCATGCACACAAGGAGCTTCCTGCGCTGGCCCCTTTGTCTGGGATGAATCTTCTTTCTTAGTCTATCTGGGGACCCAGACTGACCATTTCAGCGCGGAGCTATGGACACCAAACCAATGAAGTTCCAGCCATGAAAAAAAGCCCTTAACCTCCAAGTCTCCCATGCAATGGGTGAGCAACCTTGACACTCCATGCACACATGGAGCTTCCTGCGCTGGCATCTTTTGTCTGGGAGGAATCTTCGTTCTAGCTCGTGTGGGGCCCAGACGGGCCATTTCAGCGCGGGCTACGGACACCAAACCAATGAAGTTCCAACCAGGAAAAACGGCCTTAGCCTCCACCTCTACTGTGCAATGGCTGAGCCACTCTTGGAACTTCATGCACACATAGAGCTGGTAACTTTTGTGTGGGAGGAATCTTCGTTCTTAGTCCATCTGGGGACCAAGATGGGCCATTTCAGCGTTGGGCTTCGGACAGCAAAGCAATGAATTTCCAGGTAGGAAAGAAAGCCCTTAGCGTCCAACTGCCCTGTGCATTTGATGAGCCACCCTTGGCACTCTATACACTCACGGAGCTTTCTGCACTTGCGGCTTTTTTCTAAGATGAATCTTCGTTCTTAGTCCATCTGGGGACCCAGACGCGTCATTTCAGCGCATGACTTCAAACATCAAACCAATGAAGTTCCAGCCAGGAAAAAGCCCTTAGCCTCCAACTGTCCTGTGCAGTTGGTGAGGCACCCTTGGCACTCCATGCACACATGGAGCTTCCTGCCCTAGCACCTTTTGTCTGGGTGGAATCTTCCTTCTTAGTCCATCTGGGGACCAAGACGGGCCATTTCAGCGTGGGGCTTGGGACACCAAACCAATGAAGTTCCAGCCAGGAAAGAAAGCCCTTAGCCTCCAACTCTGCTGTGAAATGGGTGAGCCACTCTTGGCTCTCCATGCACACATGGAACTTTCTACCCTGGCACCTCTTGTCTGAGTGGAATCTTTGTTCTTAATCCATCTGGGAACCCAGATAGGCCATTTCAGCGCAGGGCTTCAGACACCAAACCAATGAAGTTCCAGCCAGGAAAAAAGCCCTTAGCGTCCAACTGCCCTGTGCAATGGGTGAGCCACTCTTGGCACTCCATGCACACATGGAGCTTCCTGCGCTGGCACCTTTTTCTGGGAGAAATCTTCGTTCTGAGTCCATCTCTGGACTTAGTCGGGCCATTTCAGCGTGGGGCTTCGGACACAAAACCAATGGAGTTCCAGGAAGGAAAAATACCCCTTAGCCTTCAACTCTGCTGTGCAATGGGTGAGTCAGCCTTGGCACTCCATGTACACATGGAGCTTCCTTAGCTAGCACCTTTGTCTGGGAGGAATCTTCGTTCTTAGTCCATCTGGGGACCCAGATGGGCCATTAGAGTGCAGGGCTTCGGACACCAAACCTGTGAAGATCTAGGCAGGAAAAACCCTTAACCTCCAACTCTCCTGTGTAATGGGTGAGCCAATATTGGCATTCCATATACACATGCAGCTTTCTGTCCTGAAACCTTTTGTCTGGGTGGAATCTTTCATTGTTAGTCCATCTGGGGACCCAGACGGGCCATTTCAGGGCGGGGCTTTGGACACCAAACGAATTAAGTTCCATCCAGCAAAAAAAGGCCTTAGCCTCTAACTCTCCTGTGCAGTTGGTGAGCCACCCTTGGCACTCCACGCACACAAGGAGCTTCCTGCGCTGGCCCCTTTGTCTGGGATGAATCTTCTTCTTAGTCTATCTGGGGACCCAGACTGGCCATTTCAGCGGAGCTATGGACACCAAAGCAATGAAGTTCCAGCCATGAAAAAAGCCCTTAACCTCCAAGTCTCCCATGCAATGGGTGAGCAACTCTGACACTCCATGCACACATGGAGCTTCCTGCGCTGGCATCTTTTGTCTGGGAGGAATCTTCGCTCTAGCTCGTGTGGGGCCCAGACGGGCCATTTCAGCTGGGCTACGGACACCAAACCAATGAAGTTCCAACCAGGAAAAACGGCCTTAGCCTCCACCTCTACTGTGCAATGGCTGAGCCACTCTTGGAACTTCATGCACACATAGAGCTGGTAACTTTGGTGTGGGAGGAATCTTCGTTCTTAGTCCATCTGGGGACCAAGATGGGCCATTTCAGCGTTGGGCTTCGGACAGCAAAGCAATGAATTTCCAGGTAGGAAAGAAAGCCCTTAGCGCCCAACTGCCCTGTGCATTTGATGAGCCACCCTTGGCACTCTATACACTCACGGAGCTTTCTGCACTTGCGGCTTTTTTCTAAGATGAATCTTCCTTCTTAGTCCATCTGGGGACCCAGACGCGTCATTTCAGCGCATGACTTCAAACATCAAACCAATGAAGTTCCAGCCAGGAAAAAGCCCTTAGCCTCCAACTGTCCTGTGCAGTTGGTGAGGCACTCCTTGGCACTCCATGCACACATGGAGCTTCCTGCCCTAGCACCTTTGTCTGGGTGGAATCTTCCTTCTTAGTCCATCTGGGGACCAAGACGGGCCATTTCAGCGTGGGGCTTGGGACACCAAACCAATGAAGTTCCAGCCAGGAAAGAAAGCCCTTAGCCTCCAACTCTGCTGTGAAATGGGTGAGCCACTCTTGGCTCTCCATGCACACATGGAGCTTTCTACCCTGGCCCCTCTTGTCTGAGTGGAATCTTTGTTCTTAATCCATCTGGGAACCCAGATAGGCCATTTCAGCGCAGGGCTTCAGACACCAAACCAATGAAGTTCCAGCCAGGAAAAAGCCCTTAGCGTCCAACTGCCCTGTGCAATGGGTGAGCCACCCTTGGCACTCCATGCACACATGGAGCTTCCTGCGCTGGCACCTTTTTTCTGGGAGAAATCTTCGTTCTGAGTCCATCTCTGACTTAGTCGGGCCATTTCAGCGTGGGGCTTCGACACAAAACCAATGGAGTTCCAGGAAGGAAAATACCCTTAGCCTTCAACTCTGCTGTGCAATGGGTGAGTCAGCCTTGGCACTCCATGTACACATGGAGCTTCCTTAGCTAGCACCTTTGTCTGGGAGGAATCTTCGCTCTAGTCCATCTGGGGACCCAGATGGGCCATTAGAGTGCAGGGCTTCGGACACCAAACCTGTGAAGATCTAGGCAGGAAAAAACCCTTAACCTCCAACTCTCCTGTGTAATGGGTGAGCCAATATTGGCATTCCATATACACATGCAGCTTTCTGTCCTGAAACCTTTTGTCTGGGTGGAATCTTCATTGTTAGTCCATCTGGGGACCCAGACGGGCCATTTCAGGGCGGGGCTTTGGACACCAAACGAATTAAGTTCCATCCAGGAAAAAAAGGCCTTAGCCTCTAACTCTCCTGTGCAGTTGGTGAGCCACCCTTGGCACTCCACGCACACAAGGAGCTTCCTGCGCTGGCCCCTTTGTCTGGGATGAATCTTCTTTCTTAGTCTATCTGGGGACCCAGACTGGCCATTTCAGCGCGGAGCTATGGACACCAAAGCAATGAAGTTCCAGCCATGAAAAAAAGCCCTTAACCTCCAAGTCTCCCATGCAATGGGTGAGCAACTCTTGACACTCCATGCACACATGGAGCTTCCTGCGCTGGCATCTTTTGTCTGGGAGGAATCTTCGCTCTAGCTCGTGTGGGGCCCAGACGGGCCATTTCAGCTGGGCTACGGACACCAAACCAATGAAGTTCCAACCAGGAAAAACGGCCTTAGCCTCCACCTCTACTGTGCAATGGCTGAGCCACTCTTGGAACTTCATGCACACATAGAGCTGGTAACTTTGTGTGGGAGGAATCTTCCTTCTTAGTCCATCTGGGGACCAAGATGGGCCATTTCAGCGTTGGGCTTCGGACAGCAAAGCAATGAATTTCCAGGTAGGAAAGAAAGCCCTTAGCGTCCAACTGCCCTGTGCATTTGATGAGCCACCCTGGCACTCTATACACTCACGGAGCTTTCTGCACTTGCGTGCTTTTTTCTAAGATGAATCTTCCTTCTTAGTCCATCTGGGGACCCAGACGCGTCTCTTTCAGCGCATGACTTCAAACATCAAACCAATGAAGTTCCAGCCAGGAAAAGCCCTTAGCCTCCAACTGTCCTGTGCAGTTGGTGAGGCACCCTTGGCACTCCATGCACACATGGAGCTTCCTGCCCTAGCACCTTTTGTCTGGGTGGAATCTTCCTTCTTAATCCATCTGGGGACCAAGACGGGCCATTTCAGCGTGGGGCTTGGGACACCAAACCAATGAAGTTCCAGCCAGGAAAGAAAGCCCTTCGCCTCCAACTCTGCTGTGAAATGGGTGAGCCACCCTTGGCTCTCCATGCACACATGGAGCTTTCTACCCTGGCACCTCTTGTCTGAGTGGAATCTTTGTTCTTAATCCATCTGGGAACCCAGACAGGCCATTTCAGCGCAGGGCTTCAGACACCAAACCAATGAAGTTCCAGCCAGGAATAAAAGCCCTTAGCGTCCAACTGCCCTGTGCAATGGGTGAGCTACCTTGGCACTCCATGCACACATGGAGCTTCCTGCGCTGGCACCTTTTTCTGGGAGAAATCTGCCTTCTGAGTCCATCTCTGGACTTAGTCGGGCCATTTCAGCGTGGGGCTTCGGACACAAAACCAATGGAGTTCCAGGAAGGAAAAAGACCCCTTAGCCTTCAACTCTGCTGTGCAATGGGTGAGTCAGCCTTGGCACTCCATGTACACATGGAGCTTCCTTAGCTAGCACCTTTTGTCTGGGAGGAATTCTGCTTCTTAGTCCATCTGAGGACCCAGATGGGCCATTAGAGTGCAGGGCTTCGGACACCAAACCTGTGAAGATCTAGGCAGGAAAAAAACCCCTTAACCTCCAACTCTCCTGTGTAATAGGTGAGCCAATATTGGCATTCCATATACACATGCAGTTTTCTGTCCTGAAACCTTTTGTCTGGGTGGAATCTTCATTGTTACTCCATCTGGGGACCCAGACGGGCCATTTCAGGGCGGGGCTTTGGACACCAAACGAATTAAGTTCCATCCAGCAAAAAAAAGCCTTAGCCTCTAACTCTCCTGTGCAGTTGGTGAGCCACCCTTGGCACTCCACGCACACAAGGAGCTTCCTGCGCTGGCCCCTTTGTCTGGGATGAATCTTCGTTCTAGTCTATCTGGGGACCCAGACTGGCCATTTCAGCCGGAGCTATGGACACCAAAGCAATGAAGTTCCAGCCAGGAAAAAAAGCCCTTAACCTCCAAGTCTCCCATGCAATGGGTGAGCAACCCTCGACACTCCATGCACACATGGAGCTTCCTGCGCTGGCATCTTTTGTCTGGGAGGAATCTTCGCTTCTAGCTCGTGGGGGCCCAGACGGGCCATTTCAGCTGGGCTACGGACACCAAACCAATGAAGTTCCAACCAGGAAAAACGGCCTTAGCCTCCACCTCTACTGTGCAATGGCTGAGCCACTCTTGGAACTTCATGCAACACATAGAGCTGGTAACTTTGTGTGGGAGGAATCTTCCTTCTTAGTCCATCTGGGGACCAAGATGGGCCATTTCAGCGTTGGGCTTCGGAAAGCAAAGCAATGAATTTCCAGGTAGGAAAGAAAGCCCTTAGCGTCCAACTGCCCTGTGCATTTGATGAGCCACCCTTGGCACTCTATACACTCACCGAGCTTTCTGCACTTGCGGCTTTTTTCTAAGATGAATCTTCCTTCTTAGTCCATCTGGGGACCCAGACGCGTCCTTTCAGCGCATGACTTCAAACATCAAACCAATGAAGATCCAGCCAGGAAAAAAAGCCCTTAGCCTCCAACTGTCCTGTGCAGTTGGTGAGGCACTCCTGGCACTCCATGCACACATGGAGCTTCCTGCCCTAGCACCTTTTGTCTGGGTGGAATCTTCCTTCTTAATCCATCTGGGGACCAAGACGGGCCATTTCAGCGTGGGGCTTGGGACACCAAACCAATGAAGTTCCAGCCAGGAAAGAAAGCCCTTCGCCTCCAACTCTGCTGTGAAATGGGTGAGCCACCCTTGGCTCTCCATGCACACATGGAGCTTTCTACCCTGGCACCTCTTGTCTGAGTGGAATCTTTGTTCTTAATCCATCTGGGGAACCCAGATAGGCCATTTCAGCGCAGGGCTTCAGACACCAAACCAATGAAGTTCCAGCCAGGAAAAAAGCCCTTAGCGTCCAACTGCCCTGTGCAATGGGTGAGCTACTCCTTGGCACTCCATGCACACATGGAGCTTCCTGCGCTGGCACCTTTTTTTTTGGGAGAAATCTTCCTTCTGAGTCCATCTCTGGACTTAGTCGGGCCATTTCAGCGTGGGGCTTCGGACACAAAACCAATGGAGTTCCAGGAAGGAAAAATACCCCTTAGCCTTCAACTCTGCTGTGCAATGGGTGAGTCAGCCTTGGCACTCCATGTACACATGGAGCTTCCTTAGCTAGCACCTTTGTCTGGGAGGAATCTTTCGTTCTAGTCCATCTGGGGACCCAGATGGGCCATTAGAGTGCAGGGCTTCGACACCAAACCTGTGAAGATCTAGGCAGGAAAAACCCCTTAACCTCCAACTCTCCTGTGTAATGGGTGAGCCAATATTGGCATTCCATATACACATGCAGCTTTCTGTCCTGAAACCTTTTGTCTGGGTGGAATCTTCATTGTTAGTCCATCTGGGGACCCAGACGGGCCATTTCAGGGCGGGGCTTTGGACACCAAACGAATTAAGTTCCATCCAGGCAAAAAAGGCCTTAGCCTCTAACTCTCCTGTGCAGTTGGTGAGCCACCCTTGGCACTCCACGCACACAAGGAGCTTCCTGCGCTGGCCCCTTTGTCTGGGATGAATCTTCTTTCTTAGTCTATCTGGGGACCCAGACTGGCCATTTCAGCGCGGAGCTATGGACACCAAAGCAATGAAGTTCCAGCCATGAAAAAAAGCCCTTAACCTCCAAGTGTCCCATGCAATGGGTGAGCAACCCTTGACACTCCATGCACACATGGAGCTTCCTGCGCTGGCATCTTTGTCTGGGAGGAATCTTCGTTCTAGCTCGTGTGGGGCCCAGACGGGCCATTTCAGCGTGGGCTACGGACACCAAACCAATGAAGTTCCAACCAGGAAAAACGGCCTTAGCCTCCACCTCTACTGTGCAATGGCTGAGCCACTCTTGGAACTTCATGCACACATAGAGCTGGTAACTTTGTGTGGGAGGAATCTTCCTTCTTAGTCCATCTGGGGACCAAGATGGGCCATTTCAGCGTTGGGCTTCGGACAGCAAAGCAATGAATTTCCAGGTAGGAAAGAAAGCCCTTAGCGTCCAACTGCCCTGTGCATTTGATGAGCCACCCTTGGCACTCTATACACTCACGGAGCTTTCTGCACTTGCGGCTTTTTTCTAAGATGAATCTTCCTTCTTAGTCCATCTGGGGACCCAGACGCGCCATTTCAGCGCATGACTTCAAACATCAAACCAATGAAGTTCCAGCCAGGAAAAAGCCCTTAGCCTCCAACTGTCCTGTGCAGTTGGTGAGGCACCCTTGGCACTCCATGCACACATGGAGCTTCCTGCCCTAGCACCTTTGTCTGGGTGGAATCTTCCTTCTTAGTCCATCTGGGGACCAAGACGGGCCATTTCAGCGTGGGGCTTGGGACACCAAACCAATGAAGTTCCAGCCAGGAAAGAAAGCCCTTCGCCTCCAACTCTGCTGTGAAATGGGTGAGCTAACTCTTGGCTCTCCATGCACACATGGAGCTTTCTACCCTGGCACCTCTTGTCTGAGTGGAATCTTTGTTCTTAATCCATCTGGGAACCCAGATAGGCCATTTCAGCGCAGGGCTTCAGACACCAAACCAATGAAGTTCCAGCCAGGAAAAAAAGCCCTTAGCGTCCAACTGCCCTGTGCAATGGGTGAGCCACCTTGGCACTCCATGCACACATGGAGCTTCCTGCGCTGGCACCTTTTTCTGGGAGAAATCTTCCTTCTGAGTCCATCTCTGGACTTAGTCGGGCCATTTCAGCGTGGGGCTTCGACACAAAACCAATGGAGTTCCAGGAAGGAAAAATACCCCTTAGCCTTCAACTCTGCTGTGCAATGGGTGAGTCAGCCTTGGCACTCCATGTACACATGGAGCTTCCTTAGCTAGCACCTTTGTCTGGGAGGAATCTTCGTTCTAGTCCATCTGGGGACCCAGATGGGCCATTAGAGTGCAGGGCTTCGGACACCAAACCTGTGAAGATCTAGGCAGGAAAAAACCCTTAACTCTCCAACTCTCCTGTGTAATGGGTGAGCCAATATTGGCATTCCATATACACATGCAGCTTTCTGTCCTGAAACCTTTTGTCTGGGTGGAATCTTCATTGTTAGTCCATCTGGGGACCCAGACGGGCCATTTCAGGGCGGGGCTTTGGACACCAAACGAATTAAGTTCCAGCCAGGAAAAAAAGGCCTTAGCCTCTAACTCTCCTGTGCAGTTGGTGAGCCACCCTTGGCACTCCACGCACACAAGGAGCTTCCTGCGCTGGCCCCTTTGTCTGGGATGAATCTTCTTTCTTAGTCTATCTGGGGACCCAGACTGGCCATTTCAGCGCGGAGCTATGGACACCAAAGCAATGAAGTTCCAGCCATGAAAAAAAGCCCTTAACCTCCAAGTCTCCCATGCAATGGGTGAGCAACCCTTGACACTCCATGCACACATGGAGCTTCCTGCGCTGGCATCTTTTGTCTGGGAGGAATCTTCGTTCTTAGCTCGTGTGGGGCCCAGACGGGCCATTTCAGCTGGGCTACGGACACCAAACCAATGAAGTTCCAACCAGGAAAAACGGCCTTAGCCTCCACCTCTACTGTGCAATGGCTGAGCCACTCTTGGAACTTCATGCACACATAGAGCTGGTAACTTTGTGTGGGAGGAATCTTCGTTCTTAGTCCATCTGGGGACCAAGATGGGCCATTTCAGCGTTGGGCTTCGGACAGCAAAGCAATGAATTTCCAGGTAGGAAAGAAAGCCCTTAGCGTCCAACTGCCCTGTGCATTTGATGAGCCACCCTTGGCACTCTATACACTCACGGAGCTTTCTGCACTTGCGGCTTTTTTCTAAGATGAATCTTCCTTCTTAGTCCATCTGGCGACCCAGACGCGTCCTTTCAGCGCATGACTTCAAAAATCAAACCAATGAAGTTCCAGCCAGGAAAAAGCCCTTAGCCTCCAACTGTCCTGTGCAGTTGGTGAGGCACCCTTGGCACTCCATGCACACATGGAGCTTCCTTAGCTAGCACCTTTTGTCTGGGTGGAATCTTCCTTCTTAGTCCATCTGGGGACCAAGACGGGCCATTTCAGCGTGGGGCTTGGGACACCAAACCAATGAAGTTCCAGCCAGGAAAGAAAGCCCTTAGCCTCCAACTCTGCTGTGAAATGGGTGAGCCACCCTTGGCTCTCCATGCACACATGGAGCTTTCTACCCTGGCCCCTCTTGTCTGAATGGAATCTTTGTTCTTAATCCATCTGGGAACCCAGATAGGCCATTTCAGCGCAGGGCTTCAGACACCAAACCAATGAAGTTCCAGCCAGGAAAAAAGCCCTTAGCGTCCAACTGCCCTGTGCAATGGGTGAGCCACCCTTGGCACTCCATGCACACATGGAGCTTCCTGCGCTGGCACCTTTTTTCAGGGAGAAATCTTCGTTCTGAGTCCATCTCTGGACTTAGTCGGGCCATTTCAGCGTGGGGCTTCGGACAGAAAACCAATGGAGTTCCAGGAAGGAAAAAATACCCCTTAGCCTTCAACTCTGCTGTGCAATGGGTGAGTCAGCCTTGGCACTCCATGTACACATGGAGCTTCCTTAGCTAGCACCTTTTGTCTGGGAGGAATCTTCGTTCTAGTCCATCTGGGGAGCCAGATGGGCCATTAGAGTGCAGGGCTTCGGACACCAAACCTGTGAAGATCTAGGCAGGAAAAACCCCTTAACCTCCAACTCTCCTGTGTAATGGGTGAGCCAATATTGGCATTCCATATACACATGCAGCTTTCTGTCCTGAAACCTTTTGTCTGGGTGGAATCTTCATTGTTAGTCCATCTGGGGACCCAGACGGGCCATTTCAGGGCGGGGCTTTGGACACCAAACGAATTAAGTTCCATCCAGGAAAAAAAGGCCTTAGCCTCTAACTCTCCTGTGCAGTTGGTGAGCCACCCTTGGCACTCCACGCACACAAGGAGCTTCCTGCGCTGGCCCCTTTGTCTGGGATGAATCTTCTTTCT
>NW_026086630.1:0-14459 GCF_022539395.1 Myiozetetes cayanensis | reverse complement strand
TGGACTCTCTTCATGGGCACACAGAGCTTATCCATATCCTGCTGCAACTCCCCTTCATTCCCCTTCACTGGGCTGTCTTCTACCCTCTGGTCAAGCATCAGACAAAACAAAACTGCTCCATAACCTACACCTAAGCACTAGAAGGTCATGTGCAAGTCCTCTGAATCTCTCTTTCTCCGAATTGAATATGCCCACTCTCCTCAACCCATCCTTATAGAGAAATCTCCATTCCTTGAGATCCTTGGTGGCCCTCCACTGAGGTTGCTCCATTTCATTGATGTCATTTTGTGAACTGGGCTTGATAGTTGAGAACTGTGAAGCAAAGACAGAGAAAATCAGTTCTTCTGTCAAACTGCCCGTAGTGCTTTTGACACAGCCCTGGATGGTCTTGTCTTTTGTAACTCCAAGGCACACCATAAGTCTCAAAGGACATCCCTCAGAGGACAGTGGCCTTTGCCCACCAAAGGACCCTGTGTCCAGGCAATGGGGCACATGAAAAACATTGGAGAATGCGGGCATCGATCCCGCTACCTCTCACATGCTAAGCGAGCGCTCTACCACTTGAGCTAATTCCCCACCCTACAGCTCTGCCTGAGGGCCTCTCACCTCAGAGACACCCACCAGCGATTCAGGAGGCCCTGTACCCACACTGGTATTGCTCTCAGACCACTGCCAGCTCATCCACTCACTTTTCCGTTTGAGGTGCTCCTTACAACCTTAGTGCTCAGAAGCACCATCCCCATCCTACAGTTCCCCCCAAAACTTCCTCAGTTGGTCATCTTCCTAAACTCAGTCAAGAGATCACAGCTGGGTAGCCTTTGAAGGGGATCCTCCTGGAAAGCACCAAAAAGGCAGTGATGCAGCATGATCTGGGCCAGAGCCAAAAGGACACTCCTTCGAGCCGGAGTTGAACCAGCGACCTAAGGATGGCCGTGCAGGGAGCCTACAGTCCTCCGCTCTACCAGCTGAGCTATCGAAGGAAGCACAGGGCCATGCCCACTAACTCGCCCATCCACACACTCCTCCAGCACTTCCCTAGCCACAGCACACCATCTTGTTTCTATTCTAGTATCCTGCTTCGAACTTCAAACAGACCCAGCTCCAACATCACAACACCTTACTCAATCCCTTTTGCGTGTCAAATCATGCAAACCACAATTAAAAACACTCCACAAACTCCTTCAACATCATCCTCTACAGCTGCACTCTCCTCATGGCCAAAAAGAGCTTATCCATATCCTGCTACAACTTCTCTCTATTCCCTTCCACTGTGCAGTCTTTTACCTTCTGGTCAAGTACCACATGAAAGGACAGTCATTGCTTTATTCCTATGAGGTGGAAGGTCATGTGTAAGCCCTCTGAACTTCTCTTTCCCCTGGCTGAACATTCCCATTGTCCTTGACCCATTCACCTAGAGGAACACCTTCATTCCTAGAGATTCTTGGTGGTTCTCTTCTGAGGTTGCTCCATTTCATTAATGTCTTTCTAGTACAGGGGATCTCAAAACTGGACACATTAATTGAGATGACATTTTAAATCTATGGAGGGAAGTGGGAGAAAATAAGGTGCCCTGTTAGATTGCCTGTGCTGCCCTTAATGCAGATCTGGATGTTCTCCTACTCTTTGCATTGTGGGTATACTGCAAGAACTCAAGGCCCCAAGAGGACACAGGGCCCCTGCCAAAGACTTTGTGTTCAGGCAATGGGACACATGAAAACATGAAAAGCATTGGAGAATGCGGGCATCGATCCCGCTGCCTCTCGCATGCTAAGCGAGCGCTCTACCACTTGAGCTAATTCCCCACTGTGCAGCTCTGCCTGAGGGTCCTCTCCCCTCTCAGACACCTACCCCTGATTTGGGATGTCCTGCATCCAAAGCCTGAGCCTTCCATCATCCTGCTCTCACATACCACCAACAACATTCCTCCTATATATAATAATGGCCAGTCTTCGCGAGCGAAGATCCGGGGAAGGTCTTTCCACCTTCCAGCCTGCGCATTGGATTTTTTAGGTGAGACACAGTGTGCGCGGAACTGAGCCCACCCTTTAATCCTAAGGTTCATCTGCCGGGGCCAAGCGAGCTTGGACGGTGGCAGCGAGGTCCTTAGGACGTAGATGGGTTGCCTTTAAGGGCTAACGAGCTCCACCTGCCCGGGAGTGGCCCCTCCTATATGTGACCCCAAGTAACCTCAGTGGTTATTATTAACTCCCTGACCAGAGTTCTCCCTCAAAATATCTTGACTGCTTGTCTTCACAACTAAAGATCAGAGCTCAGCACTGGACAGCTGTTGAAGAGAAACCATCTCGGCAAGGCCAAAAGGCAGCAGTGCTGCAGGACCTAGGCCAGAGCCCAAAGGACACTCCTTTGAGCCAGAGTTGAACAAGCTATCTAGTTGAACCAGGATGGCCTGCAGTCCTCCACTCTACCAGCTGAGCTATCAAAGGAAGCAGAGGGCCATGCCCACTACCTCACCCATCACACATCCATCTGGCACTTCCCTAGCCACAGCATGGCTTTAGGCACAGCATCATGCCTCTATTACAACATCCTGCTTCAAACAGACTCAGCTCCAACGTCACAACACCTTGCTCAATCCCTTTAGCCGATCAAATCAAACAAAACCTGCAAACAGAAACACTCCACAAGTTCCTTGGACATCCTCTTCTACAGCTAGACTCTCCTCACAGCCAAACAGAGGTTACCCTATCCCGTTGTGACTTCCCTTCATTCCCTTTCACTCTGCTGTCTTTTGCTCTCCAGTCAAGAACCAGACAAATATACAGCCACTCCTCTACTCGTGTATGCTGGAGGGTGATGAACAAGACCTCTGATTCTCTCTTTCTCCAAGCTGAACTTTGTCACTTTCCTCAGCCCATTCTCAAAGAGAAATTTCTCCATTCCTTGAGATTCCTGGTGGCTCTCCACTGAAGTCGCTCCACTTCACTGGTGTCTTTTAAAGTATTGGGGATGAAATTAGGAAATGGCTGCAAGTTGTGCCAGGGGAGGTTTAGGTTAGGAAAAAATTTTCATGGAAGCAGTTGTAAAGCATTATAATAGTCTGCCCAGGGAATTGGTGGAGTCACCATCCCTGCAAGTGTTAAAAAACATGTCGCTATGGCAACTGAAGACATGATTTAATGATGAATCAGGTGGTAGTGCTAGGTTGACAGTTGGACTTGGTTATCTTAAAGGTTTTTTTCAACCTTAGCTATTCTATGATTCTATGATCTGTCAGGCAGAGAGAGAGAGAAGTCAGTTCCATTGTTGAACTTCCTGCAGTGCTCTTGACACAGCCCTGGATGTCCTTGTCCTCTGTAAATCCAGGGCACATCGTAAATCTCCCACAGCTTCAGAGGACATGGGACCCCCACCCAAGGGCCCTGTGTCCAGGCAAGGGGAATGAAAAGCATTGGAGAATGTGGGCATTGATCCCACTACCTCTCGCATGCTAAGCGAGCGCTCTACCACTTGAGCTAATTCCCCACCCTACAGCTCTGCCTGAGGGCCTCTCCCCTCACAGACACTCACCCCTGAGTCAGGATGCTCTGCACCCAAAGCCTGGGCCTCCCATTGGCATTGCTCTCACACCACCACCCACCCACTCACTTTCCTGCTGGGGGTGACCATGAAAAACCCCAGTGGTCAGGACCACCATCTCCCAGCTCAGGGTTCAACCAAATCTGCCTTGACTGTTTGTCTTCCCAAACTCAGGCAAGAGCTCAAGTCTGGGCAGCCCTTTGAAAGAGTTAGCCCTTTGAAAGAGTTAGCCCCTGGGGAGGGCCAAAAACACAGCGGTGCCACAGAATCTGGGCCAGAAACAAAAGGACTCTCCTTCGAGCCGGAGTTGAACCAGCGACCTAAGGATGGCCGTGCAGGGAGCCTACAGTCCTCCGCTCTACCAGCTGAGCTATCGAAGGGAGCACAGGGCCATGCCCACTACCTCGCCCATCACACACTCATCCAGCACTTCCACAGCCATGGCACAGCATCGGGCCTCTATTACAACATCCTGCTTCAAACAGACACACCTCCAACACCACAACACCTAGCTCAATCCCTTTAGCCCAAAAATCATGTAAACCACAAACAGAACCACTCCCTGGTTCCTTGGACATCATCTTCTACAGCTGGACTCTCTTCATGGGCACACAGAGCTTATTCATATCCTGCTGCAACTCCCCTTCATTCCCCTTCACTGGGCTGTCTTCTGCCCTCTGGTCAAGCATCAGACAAAGGATTGGATTTCCTTTACTCTGTAATCTCCTACAAGCATGAAGGGCATGTGCAAGCCTTCAGATTCCTTCTACAGTCTGAAGATTCTTACAGTCCTCTGCCAGTAAGAATCCCTCTATTCCTTGAGATTCTTTGTGACCCTCCACTAACATTTTTCCATTCAGTAATGTTTTTCCTGTACATGAGATCACTTGCTCCCAAGTGTCCTGTTGGCCTTGTTCTGAGGTCACTGCACTTGGTCCATGTGTGCCTTCTACACAGAGGCAGAAGGTTGGGCCATGTCATGTCTTTACTTCACAGGCAATTTAACATCGTACAGTTGCTCCCTCCCTCCCTCCTCTGCAGTGGGATGGGGAAGAAAACTGGGGAAAAATAAGAGAGGTAAAATTCATGGGTTGAGAAAAAGACAGTTCAAAATGATAGAAGAGGAAAAGAAAGTAATAATAATAACAACAGTAACTATAATGTTAATACAGTTAGAATATACAAAACAAGTGATGCATGGTGCAATTGCTTAACACCCACTGAATGATGCCTAGCAAGTTCTTCAGCAGCAACTCTTTCCCCTTAGTTTATACATTGAGCATGATAGCCTGAAGCTGTATGGTATGGAATATTCCTTTGCCTAGTTTGGGCCAGCTGTCTTTGTTGTGTCTCCTTCCAGCTCCTTGTGCCTCCAGCCTCCTCACTGGTAGGGTGGTGTGAGAAGCTGAAAAGTCCTTGACTTAGGGTAAGCACTGCTCAGCAACAACTAAACCGTCAGTATGTTGTCAATATTACTCTCCTTCTAAATCCAAAACACAACACTGTACCACATGCTAGGAAAAAAAATTAACTCAATCCCAATAAAAAACAGGACAATATTTACTCCTTATTCTGTACCATTTACATCATGCTCAGGTTCCACACTTCCCAATACATCTTTTCCTGTCTGTTCATATACATACGCAGATATCATTCCCGTAGCCTATGGAACATCTCTCTACAGTGTCACTTGAGTTTATTTAGTCTATGACTTTGGACTTCTCTGTCACAGCAGTCTCCTTCAGGGCAGAAGAGATGTGTGATGTTAGATTTTTGCATGCTGAAGTCAGTTCTAGTTCTGTCATTGCTGCACTTTGCCTGGTCTAATCAAAATTCATTCTTCATTCATCTGGCTAGGTTTTCTTGTAATAATGTTGATATGGCATATAGCAACCATAGTAGAGATGTCATACATTATTATATAGCAATTAATACAATACATTTCAAATAATCGGCAATGCTCACAGTCTCAAATCCTCTTGAAGTATACATCAGACTCCTCCATCCTTCCTCATTACTCACCAAGTGCACCCAGATCCTTGAGCAAAGGCAATATTACAGGTGGGTTTGCCTTCACCTGAAGCAGGAATCACCCAGACTGTCCTCCATAGCCTATTTTCTATATGCACTACAGGGACTTTATCCCTTCTGTAAAAGTACATCAAAGTTTTGACTGGGCAGGGCCAGCTTAATTAGCAGATCCTCTAGTGTTGACTAACTATGTGACTTTTGCTAAATGTGTATCCCAATGTTTAAATGTCCCAGCCCCCACTGCTCTCAGTGTAGTCTCTAACAGTTCATTGTATTGTTCAACTGTTCAGTTTTCTGGAGTCTGGTGCATGGTAGGGGGTGTGAAATACCCACTCAATTCCATGCTCTTTGGGCCGGATGTCCATGGAGTTGCTTCTCAAATAAGTCCTCTTGGCTGACTCAATACTTTCTGGGGTGCATTGTTTCCATGTTTCTCCAGGCCCAGGGGAGTATTCCAGAGAGTGGCATGGGGCACAGAATATGTTTCTAGCCACCTGGTGGTTGTTTCCACCACAGATAGCAGGAAAAATTTCTTGAAGGAAACAATTGTCAAGCATTGAAACAGGCTGCTCAGGGAAGTGGTTGAGTCACCATTCCTGGAGGTATTTAAAAGATGTGTAAATGTGGCACTTCGGCACATGATTTAGGGGTGGACTTTGCAGTGCCGGGATAATACTTGTATCTTCAAGGTCTTTTTCAACCTAAATGATTCTATAGTTCTGCGATTGTAAGCACATGGTGCTTGCATTGGCGGATTTGTGGGAATGTGATATCATCAGTCTGCCAGACCTCCCCATGTTTATATTTCAGCATCATCCTCTGTACCAGAAAAGCTTTAACTGTCTGGCTTGCTTGTTGCAGGCCATGTTTCACATTCATGGATAACCTGTGCAACAGTGCCCATGATGGAGTCTGGCCCCCAGTCATGAGGCCATATATATGTTGCATTTCTTCCTTGATGGCCTGAGGTACCATGGGCCCATCAAAGCATAAATAATTCACCCTTATGTTGCCAGTCCAGATCCACCTGAGTCACTTCAGTCTTAGCATCGTGATCCATCTGCCGGTTGTTTTGATATTCTTCAGTGGCCTGACTCTTGGGTACGTGAGCATTTACTTGATACGCTTTTACAATAGATTTCTCTACCCAAGCAGCAATGTCTTGCCATAATTCAGCAGTCCAGGTGGGTTTACCTGTGCATTGCCAGTTGATCTGCTTCCATTGCTGTGGCCACCCCCACACAGCATTTGCCACTATACATAAGTCTATACAGAGATAAAATAATGGCCATTTTTCTCTTTCAGCAATGTCTAAAGCCAGCTGGATAGCTTTCACCTCTGCAAGCTGACTCAATTCACCTTTTCCTTCAGCGATTTCTGTGACTTTTTCTGAGGGACTTCACACAGTAGCTTTCCAACTTTGATGTTTTCCTAAAATATGACAGGACCCATCAGGGCTTATTGTTTTTCATTTTCTGGTAGTTCATTTACAATGGGGCCTCTTCAGCACACATTATCTCTTTCTCTGGCAATATTCCAAAATATTTGCCTTCTGGCCAGTCAGTGATCACTTCCAAAATTCCTGGGCCACCGGGATTTCCTATTCAAGACCATTGTGTGATCAGTGCAACCCACCTATTCCACAAAGCAACCTTTGCATGATGTGTAGGATGTAAATGCATGGCTGGATACAGAAAATATCCAGCGCAGCACTGGCAATCAGAATGCCAAGAGGAGCTGTGCTTCAATACTAATTCCATCTGAAGCAGCTCAAACTCCTTCATATGGTGCTAATATTTATTTTCAGTTGGAGTATAGCAGGCATTTTGCTGCTCAGGCTTGACTCTTCCTCAGAACCAATTAAGGTGAGTGAGGGGTGGGTCAGGCTCGTTAGCAAGTGCTGGGGGAGGCTATATAAGAACCTCCAGGAGCGTGAGCGAAGATCGCTCACGCACCCCCACAGGAGTAGACTAACAGGGTGTGGCACAACAATTTCAAGGCATTTCAAGCCTGCAGGGCACAACCAGCTCCCTTTTCTTGTAGGTGAGTGTGCTTTTTAAAGCTAACAATGGTTTCCAGAAAACAAAACCGTTACTGCTGTTAATACTAGGAGGTGTTTGCTCAGACACCCTTCGAAGAAGGATGCAGCCACCCAGGTCTCTGGTGTGCTGAGTGTCTGAGCCTGACGTTGGTATCGGAGGACGGTGTAGGAGGTAGCTGTGTACGATGCGAGCAGGTGAGTGATTTGCTGTGCCTTGTAGCAGAACTTAAGGAAGAGGTAGAGAGATTAAGGTGCATTAGGGAGAGTGAAAAAGAAATTGACTGGTGGAGTCAAACCCTTTTAAACCCTAAGGAAGTCCAACAGGAGACGGCGAAGCCCTGCCTCTCCTGCCATAAGACAGATGGAGCAGACCAAAATGATGGGGGAATGGAAACAGGTCCCTAATGGGAGAGGTAGAAGAATTCTTTCTAGACCCCCATCACCCCTCAGGGTGCCCTTGAAGAATAGATACGAGACTCTGGACCCAGACAGTCAGGTAGAGGACAGCCAAGATGATCCCTCTAGAGAGCCTCCTTGTTCGGCCCCGTCCAAAAGACGGATTACAACCACAGGTATAAAAAAAAAAAGAAGGGTAGTTGTAGTCGGTGACTCCCTTTTGAGGGGAACTGAGGGCCCTATATGTCGCCCAGACCCATCCCAGAGAGAAGTATGCTGCCTTCCTGGGGCCAGGGTGAGGGATATTAGTAGGAGACTTCCTGAGTTAATTCAGCCCTCAGACTATTATCCTCTGGTGGTAGTCCAGGCTGGCAGTGAGGACATTAATCAAAGAAGTGCCAAGATAATTAAAAAGACTTTAAAGCACTGGGTCAGTCAGTTCAGGGGACAGGAGCACAGGTGATATTTGCCTCAGTTCCTGTACTATCTGGGATGGATGAGGAGTTAAATAAAGAGAGGAGTAAAAAGCCCAACTCCTCAACAGATGGCTAAAGAATTGGTGCCACCATCAAAATTTTGGTTTCTTTGACCATGGGGCAAACTCCATGGTACCTAGTTTCTTAAAATCAGATGGGATTCATCTTTCTAGGAAGAATAAGAGGACTGTAGCCCATAAGTTAGCGAGGCTGATTAGGAGGGCTTTAAACTAGGCTTGAAGGGGGAAGGGGTTGAAACCAGGCTCTCCAGTGATCAGCCTAAGGATGGAAAGCCTGAGTTAAGAATTAAATCAACAGCCCACCTGAAGTGCATGTACACTAATGCACGCAGTATGGGCAACAAACAAGAGGAGCTGGAGGCAATTGTGCAGCAGGAAGGCTATGATGTAGTCGCCATCACAGAAACATGGTGGGATGACTCGCATGTCTGGAGTGCTGCTATGGAAGGCTATAAGCTCTTCAGGAAGAACAGGCAGGGAGGAGAGGTGGAGGGGTGGCTTTATATGTTAGAGACTCTCTGGACCCTGTTGAACTTGGAGGTCAGCAACAATAAGGTTGGAGTGCCTGTGGATCAAAAATCAGGGGAAGACCAACAAGACTGACATCATCATGGGTGTCTGTTACAGACCACCCTACCAGGATGATGAAGGGGATGAATTATTCTACAAGCAGCTGGCGGATGTCTCAAAATTGTCAGCCCTTGTCCTTGTAGGTGACTTTAACCTGCCGGATATCTGCTGGGAGCTCAATACTGCAGAGAAGAGGCAGTCTAGGAATTTCCTGGAGTGTATAGAGGACAATTTCCTTCATCAACTGGTAAATGAACCTACCAGGGGTAAGGCCCTCGCTAGACCTGCTGTTTACAAACAGAGAGGAGCTGGTGGGAGATATAGTGGTTGAAGGCCGCCTAGGAAATAGTGATCATGAAATAATAGAATTTTCAATACTCAGAGATTCAAGGAGAAACAACAATAAAACCTCTACGCTGGACTTTCGGAGGGCAGATTTTGACCTATTCAGAAGTCTAGTCCAGAGCATACCCTGGGAAACAACCCTTGAAAACAAGGGAGTCCAGGAGGGATGGATGTGCTTCAAACAGGAAGTTTTGAGTGCACAGGAACAGGCCATACCGGTGTGCCGAAAGGCAAGCTGGCGGGGAAGACAACCAGCCTGGTTAAACAGGGAGATTCTGAAGGAAATCAGGGATAAAAAGAGAGTTTATCGACTATGGAAGAGAGGGCTGGCTACTTACGAAGAATTCAGGAAGACAGCTAGATCATGCAGAAAGAAAATCAGGATACAAAAGCGCAATTTGAAGTTAAATTGGCCACTTCTGTTAGGGATAACAAAAAGTCCTTCTATAAATACATTAATAACAAAAAGGAGGGGCAAAGAAAACCTCCATTCTTTGATGGACTCGGAGGGAAACATAGTTAATAGAGATGAGGAGAAGGCTGAGGTACTTAACACCTACTTTGCCTCAGTTTTTACCAGTAAGACAGGTGGCCCTCAAGGCAACTGGCCTCTGGAGCTGGTAGACAGAGAGAGGAAACCAAATAGCCCCCTGTATTCCAGGAGGAAATAGTTAGTGACTTACTGAGCCACCTGGATCCTCACAAGTCTATGGGACCAGATGGGATCCATCCTAGGGTAATGAGGGAGCTGGCAGAAGAGCTTGCCAAGCCGCCTCTCCATTATCTTCCAACAGTCCTGGCTCACTGGGGAGGTCCCACATGATTGGAAGTTGGCAAATATCACCCCAATCCATAAAAAGGCTGCAAGGCTGACCCTGGTAACTACAGGCCTGTCAGCCTGACCTCGGTGCCTGGCAGAGTTATGGAACAGATCATCCTGTGTGCAATCACACAGCACCTACAAGATGGACAAGGGATCAGACCCAGCCAGCACGGGTTTAGGAGAGGCAGATCCTGCTTGACCAACCTGATCTCCTTTTACGATCAGGTGACTCACCTGGTGGACGAGGGGAAGGCTGTGGATGTGGTCTATCTGGACTTCAGCAAAGCCTTTGACACTGTCTCCCATAATATACTCCTGGAAAGCTGGCAGCCCATGGCTTGGACAGGGACACTCTGTGCTGGGTTAGGAACTGGCTGGAGGGCCGGGCCCAAAGAGTGCTGGTGAACGGGCTGCATCCAGCTGGCAGCCGGTCACCAGTGGTGTCCCCAGGATCAGTGCTGGGCCCAGTCCTGTTTAACATCTTTATCGATGACCTAGATGAGGGGATTGAGTCCATCATCAGCAAATTTGCTGATGACACCAAGTTGGGAGGGGAGTGTCAACCTACCAGAAGGCAGGAGGGCTCTGCAGAGGGACCTGATAGACTGGAGAGATGGGCTGACTCCAATGGGATGAAGTTCAACAAGGCCAAGTGCCGGGTCCTGCACTTTGGCCACAACAACCCCTGCAGCGCTACAGGCTGGGGACAGAGTGGTTGGAGAGCAGCCAGGTGGAAAGGGACCTGGGGGTGCTGATTGACAGGAAGCTGAACATGAGCCAGCAGTGTGCCCAGGTGGCCAAGAAGGCCAATGGCATCCTGGCCTGCATCAAGAACAGTGTGGCTAGCAGGAGCAGGGAAGTGATCCTTCCCTGTACTCTGCGCTGGTGAGGCCGCACCTTGAGTATTGTGTTCAGCTCTGGGCCCCTCAGTTCAGGAAGGATATTGAGGTGCTGGAGCGGGTCCAGAGAAGAGCAACCAGGTTGGTGAAGGGACTTGAGCACAAGTCCTATGAGGAGAGGCTGAGGGAGCTGGGATTGTTTAGTCTAGAGAAGAGAAGGCTTAGAGGTGACCTCATCACTCTCTTCAACTACCTGAAGGGAAGTTATAGCCAGGTGGGGGTTGGTCTCTTCTCCCAGGCAACCAACAACAGGACAAGGGGACATGGGCTCAAGCTCTGCCAGGGAAGTTTAGGTTAGATGTTAGGAAGAAATTCTTTACAGAGAGGGTGATCAGGCATTGGAACGGCCTGCCCAGAGAGGTGGTGGATTCACCATCCCTGGAAGTTTTTAAAAAGAGATTGGACATGGCCCTTAGTGCCATGATATAGTAATTAGAGTTGGATCAGGGGTTGGACTTGATGATCTTGGAGGTCTTTTCCAACCCAATCTATTCTATGATTCTATGATTCTGTATCCCCAACTCCAAAACCCTAAAGAGTCAAACACGAGTCTCTCCTGACGCTTTTTGACAGCAGCTCCAGGTAGGACCATTCTCCCCAGCTGCAGGACATTTTTAATGTCTTGTCCTGCTTGGACTGGCCTGAGGGCTACTGTATGAAATACTTCCTTTTCAATTTGTTCAAAGACTTGTCCTTGTTCAGGGCCCAATTGAAATAGTTCATTTTCCAGGTCAGTTAACAGAGGGGGCTTATGATCAGACTGCAATTTGGAATATACATTCTCCAAAAATCTACCATGCCTAATAAAGCTTGTGTTTACTTTTTGCTAACTGGTGGACACACAGTTGTTTTAAAGTTCACAGAATCACAGAGTATTCTGAGTTGGAAGGGACTCACAAGGATCATCAAATCCAGCTCTTAAGTTAATGGACTGTACAGGGATCAAACCCGTGACCTTGGCATTAGTAGCACCATGCTCTAACCAGCTGAGGTAATCTCATCCATTGGGATCTAAAAGCATATGTCTTGCCATTTTATGCCTAAAAACTGGATGTCCTATGTAGGTCACTTGACTGTACTTTGGTTTAGGGCAAAACCAGCTTCAGGAGATTTGGACAATTTTCTTCCCCTTCTCAAAAACTTTGTCTGCTGTACTTGCCATTTGATGATGTCTTGCAGGTGTTCCAGAACTTCACCCTTGTATCCAGTGTAATCTGGATAAGTCCATGGCAAATGGTAGGGCTGTGTTTCCACTTCTAGGGCAGTCGATTCTAGATGTACTGGACACTCCTCCAAGTGAAAGCGAATTGTGGCCTAGCACCCTGCTGCCAAAGGGATTGAGAAAAACGTGCTAGCGATATTAATTGTGAAATACCACTTGGATGCCTTTGATGCAAACCACCTCCAGTTCAAATTGAAGTTCTAGCATGTCTGGCAAGGCAGCACCCAGCAGCAGCATGGCTTTATTCATTCCATGATAACCTATTGTTGGTCTCCAGTCTTGATCAGATTTTCACCATGGACATATGAGACTGTTAAAGGGTGAGCGAGTCCTGCTGATCACTCCTTGGCTCTCCAGTTGACAAATCAGCTTCATGCACAGGAATCAGGAAGGTTTGGCTGGTGTGATATTGTCACCATTTCGGCAACAATTGGCACCTGTTCTTCAGCCTCCAGCAAGCCCACAACAGAAGGGTCCTCTGAGACAGCAAGGAAAGAGCTGTTTATTTCCTCCATCTCCAAGACAGTATATGGAAAGCTCACCAGCACCCTTTTGAGTACTTGAAATACCTTCTCCTGAGGTAGTCTATTCCAAGGATACATGGAGCCTCTGGGCCAGTCACAGGGAGGTGCTTTTGCTACACATTCCCAGTCAGGCTCACTTCACCCTGCAATAGAGTCAGCTGTTGAGATCTGCCTATCACTCCAGAAGTACAGATGGATTCTGATCCTTTATAGCTTGATGGCACTAGAGTACCCTGTGCATCCGTGTCTATTAGAACCTTATACTCCTGTAGGTCTGATGTGCCAGGCCATCAAATCCACACAGTCCCGTAAACCCCACTGTCCCTCTCTGCCACCTGGATGGAGGCAGGAATCCTACTAGTCCTTGCCATAGTATTCACTACTCACTTCCCATAAATATGATTCAAAAATCCCTTCATCAGAGTCAGGAATAAGATCAGCCCTTCTACTCCACCTGGGAAACTGCCTACTGGAGACTGGAGCAGCAATTTTTCTGAAAGAATTCCCTTTTGTGATTGTTTTTCATTGCAAGGAACATACCTGTGCATCTAGGGTCAAGGTAGGCTTTCCATTCCACTTTCTCATGTCCTCTCAGGGGTCATGAAGGTAAAACCATAGAGTGACCCATGATATGTACCCATTATATCCTCTCTTGAGTAGAGGAATGCTTACTGCTAAGAGCTGAAAGGTCCACAGAGGTGGGGAGCAGAATCTATCCTCTTTGAGTTGCTGGACCTGTTTTTCCATAGCTGAGATGAAGCAGGAGAGAGGCTTTCTTGCTATTGCTGGAGTTGGCCAGCCTTTTCATCCACCTTTGTCCCTCTCTGTCTTTCCAGGTCATTACTGCCAATGAGTTGGCATGCAGTGATGGTGCACTCCATAAAAACTTCCAACACATAGGTCATGTGCACATGACTCCATCTGGATCTTTGGATAACTGCTCGTTGTGCAGGTCATCAGAAATCACCTCCAGCACAGCCAGTTCTTTCAGATACTAGATAGCTTTGTCCATGGTGGTCCACTTCCCTGGATTACATTAATCGTCTTCCTTGAAGGAATACCTTTCCTTCATGCCCGACAAGAGTTGCCTCCAGAGCCTGAAAACTTGCAACCCTTTTCCAATCACTTCATCAATGCCCCCTTCATTAGGGTGGTTGGCTTCCTAACACTCTAATTCCAGGCTATGGGCCCTGTTATCCCAACATCAAAGCAGCCAGGTGGCACTGTGCTTGATGAAATCTTTTTGCATATCTCACACCTCACCCAGGAATAGGGATTTATGAGTTCTTCCTTTTCCTCCTCCCCTTTCAGCAACCTCCTCTCTTCCTCCCCTTGTTCTTGTAATGGCCCTGCTTTGGAGTGGTCTGCATTGTCCACTTCTTCCTCCTGTTCACTCCTAGAAGAAGCTCCTTCATCCCTTACTAAAGGACTTGACTTCTACTTCGAATGTTTCTCCTTGTGTACAGGGCAACCGTTATCAGTACAGGTTGATTCTTTGGTTCACGTGCAGTGTCTGTCACTGGGACTGGGATAGCCAAAGTGCCTGTCATTTTGTTGTCAGATCCAAAGACCTTC
>NW_026086629.1:0-14340 GCF_022539395.1 Myiozetetes cayanensis | reverse complement strand
CCAAGTTCACTGATAAACGGGAGCTTCGTCCTTGGAGAGACAGTTTCTTGTATAAACTGTTTTAATTGGTGCTCTGTGATTGGCTGGTTGTCTGTAGAGGACTTTTGAAGGAGAAACTGAAGAGGAGAGGATGAAGTAAAGCCCCCAGACCCAAATAGATCAGACCCCTTGAGTGAAGCAGCGCAAGTGTGAGGGGAATCCCCACGTTCTCCCGCATGGCTGAAGGGGGGCACTCACAGAACGGGGGAGGGACCGAGGGCCTCTGGCTGGGCGGTGCTGCCACACCAGCCCAGGGAGACGTCCCCGGCTCATTGGATAAAAATGCAGGTGGCTTGTGCTCAGGGCTCTCAAGCTTCACAGGAAGGACAACGTTGCCTTTTGTGGGGACACCGCTACCTTTGGGAGCCTGCGGACTCTCCGAGGATGCAGCCTCTGCTGGGGGGAATTCTGGTTCTCCTGGGGTCAGTAAGATAACCTTGTAAAACACACCTGAGTGAGTGGGGGTTTCACTGAGGCCTCAGTTCACCCCTCTCCTTTCCTGTCTCTCAGTTTCCCATTTACTTGGCCACTTTTTGGAATAAATATTGGGTTTACTGTGGAGCTTTCAGCAGCGTCTTGGTTTTTCAATCTCTGCATCCTTTCGAACTCATCCCATTACACTGTGCTGGCACCTTTTGTCTAGGAGGAATCTTCACTCTTATTGCAATTGGGATCTAAGACTGACAATATCAGGGAAAGGGTTCTGACACCAAACGAATGAAATTCCACCCAGGAAAAAAACCCCTTACCCTCCATTTATCCTGTGCAAATGGTGTGCCACTCTTGGCACTCCATGCACACATAGAGCTTCCTGTGCTGGCGCCTTTTCTCTGGCAGGAATCTTCATTCTTAGGCCAGTTGTGGACTCAGGCTGAGCATTCAAGCGCTGGGGTTCTGACACCAAACAAACGCATTTCCACCCAGGAAAGAAAGCCTGTAGTGGTTCTGAGTCTAGGCCTTCCTTGGTAACCAGGTAGTAACTAAGGAACCATGTTTCAAGTATTCCATACTATTTTTTCTTTAACAAAAGTATAAAAAAGAAGGCAGAGGAAACTCTCGCTCTTTCCTCTGGTGAACTGAAAGTGCAGGTTTTTTGCTCTCATTGTGCCTGGGTGAAGGAGTGAGGCCTCGTGTGCCTGGTTGGCCTTGAGAAGCAGAAAGTGCCAGCAGTTGTTGGTGCGATTGTCTGCTATCTTGAGGAAAATATTTGGGTTAGTGTTAGGGTTTAGGGTTATGGTTTAGGGTTCATGTTAGGGTTCAGGTTTGGGGTTCTGTTCAGGGTCGGGTTCAATGTTCGAGTTCAGATTTCGGTTGGGGTTGGGGTTCGGGTTATAGGTTTGAGTAAGGATTCTATTTGGGGTTTGCGTTGGGGTTCTGTTTGGGGTTTGGGTTGGGGTTAAGATGGGCATTCGGGTTGGGGTTGGGGTTTGGGTTTGGGTAGGGGTCAGGGTGTGGGTTAGGGTTAGGGTTGAGATTGGGGTTCGGGTTAGGGGTTAGGGTTAGGGTTCAGGTAAGGCTGAGGATTAGGTTTAGGGTTTAGGTAACATTTGTGTTAGAGTAAGGGATAGGAGTGCAGTTACGGTTTAGGATTAGGTTTAGGTTTAGATCTTTTTTTAAGTTTAGGTCTACGGTTCAGTTCTGATTGAGATACCTCCCAGTCCAAAGGTGCACACACAGAAAGCTCTTGCTCTTTGTGTAGTGCTGACCATGATGCAACAACTGCACTGGAGAGACAGAGGCTCAGGGTTTTCTTTCCCGGAATGCCAGTCGTTCACTTGTAGGAATGCTGGGCTGAAACTGCCGTCTGACAGTCAAAATTCCATAAGGATGAAGAAAACTCCACACTAGGTAGATGGTGAGTTGGGGTTAGGGTTTGTGTTCGAGGCTATGATTAAAGGTTAGGGTTAGGGTTAGGGTTACGGTTAGGTTTAAAGTTAGGTTTAGGTTAGGGTTAGGGCTTAGGTAACATTTGGATTAGAGAAAGGGATAGGGTTAAGGTTAGGGATTAGGTAATGTTTTGATTATGGTTAGATTTAAGTTTAGGGTTACGGTTAGGGATAGTATTAGATTAGGGTTAGAGGTTAGATAACGTTTGGGTTAGATAGAGTAAGGGATAGCTATTGGTTCAGGTTTAGATTTTTTTTAAGTTTAGGTCTAGGGTTCAGTACGGACGAAGATACCTCCCAGTCCAAGGTGCCTCCATACAAAGCTCTTGCTCCTCCAGTAGTGCTGAGAGTGGTGCAACAAGTGAACCAGATAGATGGTGAGTCGGGGTTATGATTAGTGTTAGGGGTTATGCTTATGGTTAGGGTTAGAGTTATGAGTAGGGTTAAGATTAGGTTAGGGTTAGGGTTTAGGAAAAGTTTTGGTTAGAGTAAGGGTTAGGGTTAGGGTTAGGGTTAGGGTTTGGTGTTAGTTTCAGATTAAGAGTATTTTTTAAATTTAAGTCTAGGATTCAGTACAGACGAAGACACCTCCCAGACAAAGGTGCCCACACACAAAGCTCTTGCTCTTTGTGCAGTGTCGAGAGTGGAGCAGTAACTGTAGAGCTCAGGGCTTTCTCTCCTGAGTGGAGCTGCAGTGCACACCCCCTCACTACAGCCCCAAAAGTGTTCCATGGTTGCCTTTGTGATGTCATGGCCTACCCTCTCCATTTCAGAATGATGCCTGAAAACCAAAGAACCAATGCACCACACCCCCACACTGCAGCCTTTCCTTTTTGCCATCGACCTAGTTGTGATTTTATGGCCAATCATCTCTATTCCAGAATGGCCCCTGGACACCAAAGAACTAATGCCTCACACCCCAAGAATGCAGCCCCACATGACTGCCATGGGCCTCTGTGATGTCATGACCTACCCTCTCCCTTCCCGAATTGCCCCTGGAAACCAAAGAACACACGCCCCACAGTGTCCCAGTGCAGCCCCACCCGTGAACCATCGACCCCTTTAAGATATCACGACCTGTTCTCTCCATTCTACGATGCTCCCTGACCACCAAAGAACCAATGCCTCACTACCCCACAATGCCATCCCACCTGTCTTCCATATCCCAAGGGAATGGCAGCCCAAGATTCTGTGGAGACATCTGCTTTGTCCTGTTGGATACATCCTGACTGACTCTTGTGTGGATGGGATAGAACATGTGCCATTGCAAATGTCCTGCTCGGGGATGTTGTTGGTCTCGCTTGGCTTGGCAGGGCAACACCTCCCCACAAGCTCTGGCCATGCCAACATGTCCACACTCAGCCCTTCCACCAGGCACAGGCCCATCAGAAAATAGTTCTGGATGCCTTGATCCCAAAGCATCTTTGTGACTGGTACATGTGTTGACAATGTCTGAGGGATAAATCCAGATCAAATCTATTTCCTGGATTGGACATGGAGACGTGAGCCCCTCGAGTGAAGACATCTCCATCCCCTGTGTCCAAAGGAAGCTCTGTGTAAATCCCAGTCAAAAATAATTTTTAGCCCAGGCCTGACCGTGAAAGGCCCATGCCATTGGAGCATTAAAATACCACGTGAGGTCATAGGGTCACATCTGTTCCTGCACCAAAATTGTTATCAGTTGGTAGGTAGAGGTTTGCCTTAAAGTTTTAGAAAAGAAGAAGTCTGCATATTCCCATGTAGGCTGGGTTTGATGTCCCCACATGAGCCCCGTGCAGCAGGTTTTTGTTAAAACTCCTGGAGACAGAGAGCTGCTCTTGGGGGACATTTCACCTGACCCTTCTCCTTGGATGAGGCAGAAACATCCCCTTTCTCTTGCCCTTCTCGGAGTGTGGGGCGAAAATCGCCCTTGTCAGGGAGCCCCTGCAGGCTCTGCCCCTCCGGTGATGCAACAGCGGCCCCTGCTGACCGGGATTGGAATTGCACCAACAAGCGAGGAATACCAGACTGATTCCTGTTTTTTTGCGGGGGATTTTTGGTACAGGATTATTTGGTTGGTTTTGTGTTCTTTCTTTGTTCTGCAAATACACATATATCCTTAAAGAAAGGGTGGTTTGTTGTTTTATTTTTTTTTTTTTCCCATATTTTCACACTTGGAGCCTCTTAATTTTGGACTTACAATTGCTTAGAAGGAGGAGTTTGGTCTTCCTCATAACTCATCCTCCTTAGCCAAACAAATACTCATTAAACTGAGAGAGATACAAATTCATGCTTTGTTTACAGCCCAGAGATCTTCCAGGCTCTGGCCCTCTCAGAGAACTTGTGTGGACACCTTCCCTGCCTGCACCAGATGATTTCACAAAACTGGGAGGGGGGGTATTTCATGGAGAAGGACCTGGGGGTGTTTTGAGGCCTCTCCAAGCAAATGTTTCCTTCTGGAGAGCTAAAACCAGGACAGTGGGGGGAACAGCAGAAATGCAGCTCCTCCAGCAATGGCAGCACCTCCAGGAATTCCCAGCACATGCCCACAGATACTCACAGAGGGGTGAAGCAGATATCAAGGTTCGACAGGAATGCCCTGTTTGGGATAACTTAGGAGATGGTTGCATCCCCTCTCCTTACCCAGA
This sequence comes from Myiozetetes cayanensis, assembly GCF_022539395.1. Classification (NCBI taxonomy): domain Eukaryota; kingdom Metazoa; phylum Chordata; class Aves; order Passeriformes; family Tyrannidae; genus Myiozetetes; species Myiozetetes cayanensis. The sequence goes on along the minus strand of NW_026086629.1, from coordinate 9,788 downwards.
GGCTGGAGATGCTGCTGTCTGGGAGCAGGAGGTGCCTGTGTGGGGGTTCAGCACTGTTGGTTCGGTGCAGGTACAAGAAGCGTTTGGACGATACTCCCGGGCATGTGGTGTGACTCTGGGGGATGGTCCAGAGAAGGCTCAGGAATTGGACTCGATGGTCCTTGTGGGTCCCTTCCAACCTGGAATACTGTGGGTGATTCTGTGAAGTTCCACAGGGCTGTGTGTGAGCAGAGAGCAGGGGTTGAGCAAAGCAGAGCAGGGCAATGGCAGCACAGCCCTTGAGCATTGCCCCAAGCGGGCTGAGCCCAAAGGGGAGCTGGGGTGGGGTTGGTCCCACTCAGGTGAGGGGGCAGAGACACGGGGACAGCAGGGAGTGCAAGGCAGGGAGAGCATCAGAGGGAACTGATGGGCATGGGGATGTCTCCAGGCTGGGCTCTCCCAGGGCTCAGTGGCCCCATCTCTCCAGGACAAGAGGCTGATGGGGGCGGACGACAAGAGGAGCAAGGTGAGGACACAGCACAGGATTAAGATCCAGATGGGAATGGCTGACCCTGGAAGAAGGGTGGGTCACAATGCGGACAAAATATATCCAGGAGGAAAGAAGAGTGGGAAAGGCTCACAAGTTATCAATTGCCTCTGACAGGAAATATTGTCTTAGTCGAGGGGTTGCTGTCTGTTAGAGAAATGTAGAGCTCATGATTCTTGGTGTCCTGTGCAGGGACCATCCCAAACACTGAACTCCTCCCCCACCTCCTATCTTGATCCTTTAGATGAATGTGGAACCAGTCAGCTCATGCCAATCTACCCAACTGGTTGACATGGGCTCTTAGAAAAAGAGAGGAGACCAGGGAAGGTGTGATGAGGAGAGGAAGCAGTGAGCAGGATATGCCATTACAGCCCATGAGATCCCAGCTGATGAACCTCCTCATGTCCTGGTGGTGGCAGCTGGGCAGCCTTGGCCCTGATGCTGAGGGCCCCTGAGTGTGTTAGGAGGGAATCCTTCACCATTGGTGGCTGTGCCTGCCTGGGAGCTGGACCAGCTACCTGGGAGGAGAAAGGCACAGGTTGAGAGCCTGCAGCTCCCCCAGGTGCTGCACCCTCTGTCATCTGTGAGGATAAAGAAATGAATGCCTTGCCCAGTTGTGGCTCTGGAGAGAGCTCAGCCCCGTGCCCCTTCCACATTCCCATTACTGAGGACTTACTAGACAAGAATTTTCCCACCCATGTGGCTCCATCCCACATCTCCTTTTCCACTTCTTTGACACCACCCTAAGCCCAGTTTTTGTGTGGTTTGTGGTTCCAGGTGGATGACTCTGATGCCTAAAACATTTCAGCACCTCCCAGGTGTTACACTCTGCCCTGATCCCACTGGAAAGTGTTGAAAATCACCCCCTTTTGTTCAGAGTCCCACGGGGGCTGAAGGAAGCAATCATCCTCCTGCCTTCCCCAAAGCAGCTCTGCCCATCACTGCTGCACTCCTGATCCACACAGCCTGTGTCCTGCCCTGTGCCCAGGACACGCCCTGTCCTGCCCCTCTCAGCAGCACTCCAGTGCTCCTCCCTCCTAGACATATTTTGTCCACATTGTGACCCACCCTTCTTCCAGGGTCAGCCATTCTTTTCTGGATCTGGATCCTGGGCTGTGTCCTCACAGTGCTCAAGGGCTGTGCTGCCATTGCCCTGCTCTGCTTTGCTCAACCCCTGCTCTCTCCTCACACACAGCCCTGTGGAACTTCACAAAATCACACCCAATATTCCAAGTTGAAAGGGACCCACAAGGATCATCGAGTAATCCTGCACCAAAAATCCCCTCAAGAAAAAGGAAACAGTCCGGTATTCCTCGCTTTTTGGCGCAATTCCAATCCCGGTCAGCAGGGGCCGCTGTTGGATCACCGGAGGGGCAGAGCCTGCAGGGGCTCCCTGACAAGGGCGATTTTCGCCCCACACACCGAGAAAGGGGATGTTTTTGCCTCATCCAACCCTAACTCTAACCCTAACCCTATCCCTTACTCTAACCAAAAAGATACCTAAACCCTTACCTTAACCCTAAACCTTAATCCTAAACCCTAACCCCAACCCTAACCCTAAACCCTAACCCTAATGCTAACCCTGATCCTAACCCTATCCCTTACCGTCGTGGTTTTGCCCATCCGGCCAGCCCCTGGGGCTAAGAATGGTCTTGTCTAGGTGAATTTCCGGACAAGAAGCCAATTAAAACTCTCAGTAACGCCTTTGCTATAATTATGTCTTTAAGAAAAAAAGAAGAGAAGGGTTGTGTTGCAGTTAAAATTAGGGGCAGTGGCCATGTAGAAGAGCAGCGGGCCCAAAGAGGGGCCAGACCCCCTCTTCCCCTGGCTTGGGGAAAGGGTTTGTGGTGGTCTGTAATTAGCAAAGGTGTTACTGAGAGTTTTAATTGGTTTGGGGAAGGTTTTGTCCCTGATGTCCGGGCACTTGGCTGGGAACCAAGTCCAACCTGGGACACTTACTCTAACCCAAACATTACCTAAAACCTTACCCTAACCTAACCCTTACCCCTAATCCTAACCCTAACCCTAATACCTAACCCTAAACGTAATCTTAAGCCTACCCATAAACCCCAACCCCTTAACCCTAAGACAAACCCAAACCCTAAATTCTAAACCCTAACCATAACCCCTAATTCTAACCCTAAAATCTAAGCCTATGCCTAAGCCTAAACCTAACCCTAAACCCTTACCCTAAGCCAAACCCTAAACACTAACTCTAACCCTAACTCTAATGAAAGGGACATTCCTGACATCACTGGGGACGAGTGACATCACAGGGGATTGGTGGAAACAAAGAGACAGCTGTGATGTCACAGGGACATCAATGACATCACAAGTACATGGTTGACATTAAAGAGACATCAGTGACCTCACTGGGGATATTGGTGACATCACAGGGGACAGTGGTGACATCACAGGGACATGGGTGACATCATTGGGTACCAGTGACATCACAGGGGACTGTTAAAAACAAAGGGACAGGTATGGTATCACAGGGACATCAGTGACATCACAGCGGTCTGGTGACATCACAAGCATATCGGTGACATCATAGGGACAAGGTGCCACCTCTGGTTACAGTGGTGACACCACTGGGGACCAGTGAAATCAAAGGCGACAGCCAGGATGTCACAGAGACATTGGTGGCATGAAAAGGGTCTGGTGACATCACAGGGACACGGGTGACATCACTGAGGATCAGTGACATCACAGATAACTGGTGAAAACAATAGGACAGTGGTGATGTCACAGTGACATCAGTGACATCAGTGGGGACATTGGTGACTTCACAAGGACGAGGGTGACATTACAGAGACAGCAGTGACATCATCGGGGACACTGGTGACATCACAGGGGACAGTGGTGACATAACACTGACATTGGTGATATCAGTGGGGACCAGTGATATCCCAGGGGACTGGTGACAAGAAAGGGACAGCTGTGATGTCATAGGGACATCACTGACATCAGAGGGGTCTGGTGACATCACGAGGACATAATGCCACCGCTGGGGACAGAGGTGATATCACAGAGACTGAAGTGACATCACTGGGGACCAGGGACATCACAGGGGACTGTTGACAACAAAGGGAAAGTTGTGATGTCACGGGGACATTGGTGACATCACAGGGGATTTTAGTGACTTCACAAGGACAGGGGTGACATCACAGTGACACCAGTGAAAACGTCAGGAAAGTCATCGGTGACATCAGAGTGGAAAGGGGTGACATCACAGGAAAGTCAGTGATATCATTGGGGATCAGTGACATCATAGGGGAGTGTTGAGAGCACAGGGACAGTTGTGATGGCACAAAACCATCTGTGACATCACAGGGGTCTGTAGTGACATCATAGGGACATGGTGGCACTGCTGGGGACAGTGGGGACATCATACAGAAAAAAGTGACATCACTGGAGACCAGTGATGTCACAGGGGACTGCTGTCCACAAAGGGACACCTGTGATGTCACAGGGACATTTGTCATATTACAAGGGACATTGGTGACATCACAAGGCTAGGTGTGACATCACATAGACACCAATGATATTATTGGTGACACTGGTGGCATCACAGGGGACAGTGGTGAAATCACAGGGACATCACTGGGGACCAGTGGCATCACAGAGGACTGTTGTCTACAAAGGGACAGCTGTGATGTCACAGGGACATCACTGCCATCGGTGACATGATGGGGACGTGGTGCCACTGCTTGGCACAGTGGTGACATCACAGAGACAGCAGGACATCATTAGGGACATTGTTGACATCACAGGGGACAGTGATGACACCACAGAGACACCAGTGGCATTAATGGGGACATCTTTGATATCACAGGGACATCAGTGGCTTAACAAGGCCAGGAGTGACACCACAGAGACACCAGTGACATCATCGGGGGCATTGGTGACATCACGGTGGAGAGTAGTGACATCACAGAGAGCAGGGACATCATTGGGGACCAGTGACATCAGAGTGACAACAGAGGGACAGCAGTGATGTCACAGGGACATTGATGACATGAAAGGGGTCTGGTCACATTACAGGGACATCAGTCACATCACAGGTACATGGTGGCACTGCTGGGGACAGTGGTGATATCATCGGAACAGCAGTGACATCACTGGGGACCAGTGACATCACAGGGGACTGCTTACAGCAATGGGAAAGCTGTGATGTCGCAGGGACATCAGTGACATCACAGAAACATTGGTGACATCACCGGGACATGGGGCTACCGTTGGGGACAGAGGTGACATCACAGAGACAGCAATGGTGTCACTGGGGACCAGAAGTATCACTGGAGACTGGTGACAACAAAGGGAAAGCCGTGATGTCACAGGGACATCAGTGACATCACAGGGGACCTGGGTAACAAGACAGAGACACCAGTGATATCATGGGGGACATTGGTGACATCACAGGGGATTGTGGTGACATTACAGGGACAGGAGTGACATCATTGCGGACCAGTGACATAACAGAAGACTGGTGACAACAAAGGGGTTGCTGTGATCTCCCAAGGACATTAGTGACATCATTGGGGACATCGGTGACTGCACAAGAAAGAGAGTGACATCGTCGGTAACACTGGTGCCATAACAGATACATTGGTGACATCATTTGGGACCAATGACATCACATGGGACTGTTGACAACAAAGGGACAGTCGTGATGTCACAGGGCTATCAGTGACATCACAGGGGACAGGGGTTACAACACAAGGGACATCGGTGACATCACTGAGGACAAATGACATCAGAGGGGACTGGTGACAACAAACGGACAGCTGTGATATAACGTGCATGTTGGTGGAGGAGCTTTCAGAACAAACTGCACACAAATCAGGATGATTTACACAAATGTTCCACTTTATTTACATAACCCAACCTCTTCTATACTTTCACGGCCCCCCGGGGCGTGATCACTTTCAAACTATTGGTTATTTGCTGTAACCCACGAACCGAGCGTGCATTACTGACACACTTCCTATTGGGTGCACACAGATGTCCACACGATATGAAGACATTGTTTTTCTCCTAAAACTACTCCTTTTTTTTGTCCCAGGTTTCTCTTTGTTTATATTCCTGCAGTCTGTTTTCACTGCTCCTGTATCTTTCCACTACCTGCAAAGAAGCTTCTGGCTATGTCAGGGGCAGGCCTAACTGAGGCCAATTAGTATGGTTTGTCCATAGTGTGTCTTTTTTCAGCTCAGCACTCCACAAGTCGGATCCCCCAAATGGCATAAGAATGAAGATTCCTCCCAGACAAAAGGTGTCACCACAGGAAGCTCCATGTGTGCATGAAGTGCCAAGAGTGGCTCATCAGTTGCACAGGAGAGATGGAGGGTAAATGCTTTCCTTCCTGGGTAGAAATGCATTTTATTGGAGTCAGAATACATTCACTGGAATTGTCAGTCTGAGTCCCTGTAACAGGGTGAGTTCGAAAGGATGCCGAGATTGAAAACCAAGACACTGCTGAAAGTTCAAAAAAACCCCAATATTTATTACAGAAAGTGGCCAAGTAAACAAAAATCCGAAAGATAAGAAAGGAGAGGAGTGAACTAAGCCCGCAGTGAAACCCCCTCTCAAGCAGGTGTGTTTTACGAGGTTGTCTCACTGACCCCAGGATAACCAGAATTCCCCCCAGCAGAGGCTGCATCCTCGGAGGGTCAGCAGGCTCACAAAGATAGCGGCGTCCCCGCAGAAGGCAACGTTGTCCTTCCTGTAAAGCTTGAGAGCCCCAAGCACGAGCCACCTGCATTTCTATCCAAAGAGCTGGTGACGTCTCCCTGGGCCGGTGTGGCAGCACCGCCCAGCCAGAGGCCCTCGGTCCCTGCCCCGTTCTGTGAGTGCCCCCCTTCAGCCATGCGGGAGAACATGGGGATTCCACTTGCACTTGCTCTGCTTCACTCAAGGGCTCTGATCTATTTGGGTCTGGGGGTTTTACTTCATCCTCTCCTCTTCAGTTTCTCCTTCAAATGTCCTCTACAGAGAACCAGCCAATCACAGTGCACCAATTACAACAGTTTAGACAAGAAACTGTCTCTCCAAGGACAAAGCTCCCGTTTATCAGTGAACTTGGCAGGCAAAGAACAAAACTTTTGCAGGTGGCTGGGCCAAACACAGACCAAAAAATATCAACAATCCCTGATACACCTGCCCTGATTTCTGTGTTGAAGATGCTTCTTCAGCCCTTCTCTGGAGCTGCAGGAGCAGTGCCTGTGTGCAGAGCTGGAGGGAAGAGACTCCCAGCACAGCAGCACAGCAGTGCTTCCAGGGACAAGGGCACTTGTTCTTTCCACGTCTCGGCTTTGGGAAAGGCTGGGGAAGGTTGGGAAAGGTGCTAACAGGGTGGTTTTGCCTGAGGTGTTAAACATGGGAGCGGGTCTATCTTCACAATTCCCAAGAGAAGAGATGGCAGAAAGCTGCCCTGCAGGTTGTATTTGAAGGAAGAGGAAAAGAGACCGAGGGGAAGGGGTTTCTTTCCTGGAGGGCAGGGCTGTCGTTCGCTTGCAGGAGCCCCACGCTGGAATTGTCAGTCCGACTGCCAAATTTGAATCTGGACAAAGATTCCTGCCAGACAAAAGGTGGCAGGACAGAAAGCTCTTGCTGCTCATGGAGTGCCCAGGGTGACCCACCAACTGCACCTGAAACCCGAAGGTTACAGGCTTTCTTTCCTGGGGGAAAGGCCGTGACTTCGCAAAGAGTCCCCTGGCAGATGGGTGGGGCTGCACTGTGGGGGTGTGGGGCGTTGGTTCTTTGGTTTCCAGGGGCTATTCCAGAATGGAGAGGATGGGCTGGGACATCCTAAAGGGGCACATGGGTGGGGCTGCATTCTGACCTTGTGGGGTGTTGGTTCTTTGGTTGCCAAGGGCTATTCCGAAACGGAGAGGGTGGGCTGTGACATCACAAAAGGGCCTCAAGCACATGGGTTGGTTTAGTGGGTTGACCCTGGCTGAATTTCAAACACCCACTAAAAGCTGCCACCTCCCCCTCCCCTCTGTTACTTCACAGAGGAGAAAAAAAAAGCAGTTGAGGATTCCTGAGTAGAGATAAGGCTGGGGAGAAAGTCGCTTCCTAAAGGGCAAAACAGACTCAAAGTAGGGATAGTACTTAAATTTATTACTGACAGGATAAAAGCCAAAGAGTGAGAAATAAAACAGTCTGAAAAACACCTTCCCCCCACCCCTCCTTCCTTCTCACCTCTCCCTCCTTCCCTCAGCAGTGCAGGGGGACGGCAATGGGGGTTACAATCAGTTGTTGTTTCTGTCACTGCTCAGGGAGAGAAGTTGGATCCTTCCCTTCTCCTGTGGGGTCCCTGCCACAGGAGACAGTCCTGGATGGACCTCTCCAGTGAGTCCATCCCTCGGGCAGCAGCTCTTCCCACCCTGCTGTCCCATGGGTCCCTCCTCCATGGGGTCAGTCCTTCAGGGATGAGCTGACCCGGCGTGGGTCCCCCACAGGGGCCACGAGTCCTGCTGGGAAAAACCTGCTCCAGCCTGGGCTTCCCTCTGCATGGGCTGCAGGTCCCTACCAGGACCTGCTCCATCCTGGGCCTGCCCCGGGGTCACAGCCTCCTTTCTGCATCCCCCTGCTCCAGCGTGGGAGCCTCCAGGGGCTGCAGGGGGGTCTCCACACCCCGATGCTCCCTCAGGGGCTGCAGGGCCTCAGCTCTGAGTCCTTCCCCTGCTCCTGTGGGGTCCCTCCTGCCCCTCCTTCTGCACTGGCCTTGGTGTCTGTGTTTTTATCCCATGTTCACACTCTGATCTTCCCAAGCTGGAATTTTTTCTGTGTAACTCTCTTCAGAAATATGTTATCCCAGAGGTGTTACTGTCTCTCCTAAGTGGCTCAGCCTTGGCCAGTGGCAGGAACTCTGTCCTGAAGCATCTGGCATTTGCTCCATGGGACAGGGGAAGCTTCTGGCAAATTCTAACAGAAGCCACCCCTGTAGCCTCCCTGCTACCAAAACCCAGCCACAGAAACCCACTGTCTTGTGCAGTTCTTTCTCCAAGCCAAGCAGGTGGGAGTTGGTGCCAAGGAGCTGAAACCTGCAGGTCCAGCCTTTAGTGGAGGAAGCTCAGATTTGCCCAAGGCTGCTTTGAGTCCCAGGGGTTGGATGAGGGAATGGTGGGGTGGGGATAGGGATAAAGTCTGATGGATTGTCAGACATAAGGGGTCTTGATTTTCATATCTATTCAGACTGAATTAAGAGGTGCTTGGGATCAATATTGACTGGGGATTGATGACATCATGGTAAAAACAGGAAAAAATTGAACAGGACACAAAAAAGACAGCTTTATTTGTCGTTTTATTAATACATTTACTTGGAATGTACTTCTGAGATCTCTCTCATTAACCACAAAAGAATTGAAGACTTAGAAGTAAATTATTCCCAGGGGCTTGTCTGGTTAAGATGCCATCACTGAGAAGAGAGTGTGGAGGAATGAGCAGACAAGGACACCATCCCTGGGGCTGGGGCAGCAGGAACTCAGAGTCACTGGTTCCAGGTGGCAAATAGACTGGGGGATGTTTCTGGGAGAGCCCATAACGGGTGAGCTGCTTTCAGGGGGAGTCCAGTTAAATTTCTTCCCCATGGCCAGTGCAGGGCTGTGTTTTGGATTTGTTCTGAACACAGGGTTGATAATCACAGAGTCACAGAATGTGCTGAGATGGAAGGGACCCACAAGGATCATCCAGTCCCACCCTTAGCCCTGCACAGGACCATCCCCAATGCTCACACCATGAGCCTGAGAGGATCATCCAAACACTCCTTGAGCCCTGTCAGCCTTGGTGCTGTGCCCACTGCCCTGGGGAGCCTGTTCAGTGCCCAACCACCCTCTGGGGGAAGAACCTTTTTCCAAAATCCATCCTAAGCCTGCCCTGACACAACTCCAGGCCATTCCCTCAGTCCTGTCCCTGGTCCCCCCAGAGCAGAGCTCAGGGCCTGCCCCTCCTCTGCCCCTGCCCAGGAAGTTGTGACTGCAGTGAGGTCTCCCCTCAGTCTCCTCTTCTCCAGCTGAACACCCCAAGTGCCCTCAGTGTCCTCACACGGCTTCCCCTCCAGGCCCTTCCCCTTCTTCATTGCTGTCCTTTGGACACTCTCCAATGGCTCAATCTCTCCCTTCCATTGTGTCTCCCCAAACTGCCCCAATCTTGCAGGTGAGGCTGCCCCAGGGCAGAGCAGAGCGGGACAATCCCCTCCCTGATGCCCCCAGCACAGGCTTGGCCCTCCTGGCTGCCAGGGCACTGCTGACTCAGGGAC
>NW_026086628.1:0-135211 GCF_022539395.1 Myiozetetes cayanensis | reverse complement strand
GGAACAAAGCCTTGGGGATGGAGAACTCTTGAGATGGAGGAAAAATCCTTGGGAATGGACAAATCCCTGGGAACAAACCCTTGGGGATGGAGGAAAAAGCCTTGGGAAGGAGGACAAAGCCTTGGGAACAAAGTCTGGGGATGGAGAACTCCTTGGGATGGAGGAAATATCCTTGGGATGGAGAACAAACCCCTGGGATGCAGAACAAACCCTTGGGATGCAGAACAAACCCTTGGGATGGGGAACAAGGGGAACAAACCCTTGGGATGGAGAACAAACCCTTGGGATGGGGAACAAACCCTTGGGATGGAGAACAAACCCTTGGGATGGAGAATAAACCCTTGGGAACAAAGCCTTGAGGATAAAGAACTCTTGGGATGGAGAACAAACCTTTGGGATGGAGAACAAACCCTTGGGATGGGGAACAATCCCTTGGGAAGGAGAACAAACCCTTGGGATGCGGAACAATCCCTCGGGATGGAGAACAAACCCTTGGGATGGAGAACAATCCCTCGGGATGCAGATCCTGCTCCTTCCCAGGGCCAACCCCCTCTCCCCTCTGCTCCGTCCCCGCTCCCACCTCAGCCTGTCGTAATCCTTCAGGAATCCCTTCAGGATCTTCAGCACCTCATCCGCGCGCACCCGCCCGGAGCTCCGGGAATGCCGCGGCTCCTCCTCCCTCTGGGAAGCGGCTCCTCCCTCCTCGGCCGGGCCCGGGCCCTGCAGGGAAAGCCGGGACACCGAAATTCCCGCCGGGATCGCCCCTTTTCCCGAGTGGAAAACTCGGGGAGCGGAGGGGAAATTCCATGGGGTTTTTTTTCCTCCTGGTGGGAGGGGAAGGGGGAGATGAAAACCCCCCCTCCCAGGCCGGGCTGGAGGTTCCTCCCCCTCGTCCCTTTTCCCCTCCCACCGGGGGAGGAATTTGGGGATGAGGCGCTTTGGGATCCCGGGTTTGGGATCCGCCCGTCCCGCCCTTCCCCACCTGGCTCGGCGGCGCCTGCCGGGATTCCCGGGATTCGTGCCTGAGGAAGGAATCCACCAGCTGGAACAGGTCATCCTCGTCCTCGATCCGGAGGGCCTGGGGAGGGATGGGAGCAGGGAATGGGGGAATCCCCCTGGGAAACAGGCTCTGGAAGGGGCTCCCAGCTCTCCCTGGATCCTTCCCTGCTCCAGCCTGGCCATTCCCAGCTCTCCCAGCCTGGATCCAGAGCCTGACATTGGATCCATGCCCAGCCCAACTCCTCTCTGGGAAGGAGTTCCGGGAACAAGGGGGGGTTCCCTGGGAATCTCGGCACTCAGGGAAGGGTCTCCCTTCCCCTTTCCCGCCTTTTCCACCCCCACATTCCATAAAAACCCCTCTGGGTGGATCCTGAGTGTCCTTTATCCTGGAATCATGGAATAGTTTGGATGGGCAAGGCCCTTTCATCCCATCCCATCCCTGTATCCCATCCCTGTATCCCATCCCTGTATCCCATCCCTGTATCCCATCCCTGTATCCCATCCCTGTATCCCTGTATCCCATCCCATCCCATCCCATCCCATCCCATCCCTGTATCCCATCCCTGTATCCCATCCCTGTATCCCATCCCTGTATCCCATCCCTGTATCCCTGTATCCCATCCCATCCCTGTATCCCATCCCTGTATCCCATCCCTGTATCCCTGTATCCCATCCCATCCCTGTATCCCATCCCATCCCATCCCATCCCATCCCTGTATCCCATCCCAGTATCCCATCCCTGTATCCCATCCCTGTATCCCATCCCATCCCTGTATCCCATCCCATCCCATCCCATCCCATCCCATCCCATCCCTGTATCCCATCCCATCCCATCCCATCCCGTCCCCACCTCAAAGAGGGATTGGATTTTCCGGAGGGTGTCCTGGGGCCCCTCCAGCTCCTGCAGGGGCTTCAGCAGCTTCTCCTCCGTCAGGAATCCCTTGGGAAAGGGGCAGGGAAGAGGGGGAAGAGCGGCAGAGTGAGGGAATCCCGAGGGAATCCGGGAAAAGCGGGATCATCCAGCAGGGAAGAACATCCCCCCCCCCCTCACCGTCTCGTCCCTCAGGAGCTCCAGGATCCTCCTGATGGTTTCCCTGGGGACGCTTCCCAAGGGTCTGGATGCGCCCTTGGCCTTCCCTGGAGTTCCTTTTCCCTCTTTTCCGCTGCCCAATCCTTTCCTTGGCCTCCCTGTCCCGGCCTCGGCCGCTTTCCCGGAGCTTCCCTCTGGAATGTGGGGAGAGAAGGGGGAGGGAAAGGGGCTGGCTGATCCCTGGAATCAGCAGGAAAATCCCAGCTGGTCCCTGGAGAACAAATCCAAGGATCCCGGGGTGGGAGGGGCCTCTGGAACTGGGAGCACCGGGAAAATCCAGAGGGAAGATCCCTAAAAGGGCTGGGATGAGCTGGGGATTCCTGGGAGATTCCAGACAGGGATGGCAAGGCCAGGAATGTCCCTGGGGGGATCTCCCAGGGAGGCAGGGGGAGGCTCTGGCCCATTCCCGGAATTCCCCCCCTATTCCCACCCCCATTCCCATTCCCATTCCCATTCCCGGAATTCCCCCCATCCCATCCCATTCCCATGCCCATCCCCATTCCCCCCCCCACTCCCATTCCCATTCCCATTCCCATCCCCATCCCCATTCCCATTCCCATTCCCATTCCCATTTCCATTCTCATTCCACCCCATCCCCATTCCCACCCCATCCCCACTCCCACCCCATTCCCATTCCCCACCTATCCCCACCCCCATCCCCATTCCCCCATTCCCACCCCATTCCCATTCCATTCCCCCAATTCCATTCCCACCCCACCCCCATCCCCACCCCACCCCATCCCCATTCCCATCCCCATCCCATTCCACCCCCATTCCCTTCCCCATCCCCCCATTCCCATTCCCCCCTATCCCCATCTCCCCATTCCCACCCCCATTCCCATCCCCACCCCCATTCCCAGAATTCCCATTCCCATTCCCGTTCCCGTCCCCACCTCCCAGCGCTTCCCGCGCCGCCTCCAGCGCCGTCCTCTTGCGGGGCCGCTCCCCGAGGGGGCCGCGGTTTTCCAGGATGCCGAGGGCGGGCTCTTCCCAGGGCATTCCCAGCTGCTGGACGTGCAGGAGCCGCTCGGCCTGCAGGGCCCTCCTGGCGAGCCCCTGGGCCTCCTGCTCGGCCACGAGCCACAGGCGGCGGCACCGCCGCGCCCCCCACCCGGAAAAGTGCCTGGGGGGACACCCCGGCTTCCAGAGGCAATTCCCAAACCTGGGAGGGATTCCCAAACCTGGGAGGGGCTTCCCAGCCTGGGGGGACAGGGGGGGATTCCCAAACCTGGGGACAGGGGCAATTCCCAAACCTGGGGACAGGGGGGGATTCCCAAACCTGGGGACAGGGGGACATTCCCAAACCTGGGGACAGGGGGGCATTCCAAACCTGGGGACAGGGGGACATCCCAAACCTGGGAGGGGATTCCCAAACCTGGGAGGGGCTGCCCAGCCTGGGGGGACAGGGGGCAATTCCCAAACCTGGGGACAGGGGATTCCCAGACTGGGGGGACAGGGGGAATTCCCAAACCTGGGAGGGGCTGCCCAGCCTGGGGGGACAGGGGGGGATTCCAAACCTGGGAGGGGATTCCCGGACTGGGGGGACAGGGAGATTCCCAAACCTGGGAGGGGCTGCCCAGACTGGGGGGGACAGGGGGCAATTCCCAAACCTGGGAGGGGCTGCCCAGCCTGGGGGGGACAGGGGGCAATTCCCAAACCTGGGAGGGGCTGCCCGAGACTGGGGGGACAGGGGCAATTCCCAAACCTGGGAGGGGCTGCCCAGACTGGGGAGGACAGGGGACATTCCCAAACCTGGGAGGGCTGCCCGGCCTGGGGGGACAGGGGGCAATTCCCAAACCTGGGAGGGGATTCCCAAACCTAGGGGGACAGGGGGGGATTCCCAAACCTGGGAGGGGCTGCCCAGACTGGGGGGGACAGGGGGGGATTCCCAAACCTGGGAGGGGCTGCCCAGACTGGGGGGACAGGGGGGGATTCCCAAACCTGGGAGGGGCTGCCCAGACTGGGACACCCCCCTGTGCCAGCCTCTGCCGGCCCCTTCCTTCCCGGACCTGCATCCCAGCCCTGGATCCCATCCCATCCCATCCCTGGATCCCATCCCTGGATCCCATCCCATTCCATCCATCCCATCCCATCCCATCCCATCCCTGGATCCCATCCCTGGATCCCATCCCTGGATCCCAGCCCTGGATCCCAGCCCTGGATCCCATTCCTGTATCCCATCCCTGGATCCCAGCCCAGGATCCCATCCCTGGATCCCAGCCCTGGATCCCATCCCTGGATCCCAGCCCTGGATCCCATCCCTGGATCCCATCCCTGGATCCCATCCCATCCCTGGATCCCATCCATGGATCCCATCCCTGGATCCCATCCCATCCCATCCCGTCTCATCCCATCCCATCCCTGTATCCCATCCCTGGATCCCATCCCTGGATCCCATCCCTGGATCCCAGCCCTGGATCCCTTCCCTGTATCCCATCCCTGGATCCCTGTATCCCATCCCATCCCATCCCATCCCTTTATCCCATCCCTGTATCCCATCCCATCCCATCCCATCCCATCCCATCCCTGTATCCCATCCCATCCCATCCCTGGATCCCATCCCATCCCTGTATCCCATCCCTGGATCCCATCCCTGGATCCCATCCCATCCCATCCCATCCCATCCCTGGATCCCATCCCATCCCTGGATCCCTGTCATCCCATCCCTGGATCCCATCCATCCCTGTATCCCATCCCATCCCATCCCTGGATCCCTGTATCCTATCCCTGTATCCCATACCTGTAACCCATCCCATCCCTGGATCCCATCCCTTTATCCCATCCCTGTATCCCATCCCAATCCTGTATCCCAATCCTGTATCCCATCCCATCCCTGTATCCCAGTATCCCTGTATCCCAGTATCCCTGTATCCCAGTATCTCTGTATCCCAGTATCCCATTCCCACCTCATCCTCCGCTCCATCTCCTGGTGCTGCCCCCGGATCCGCTCCCGGTCGCATTCCAGGCTCTGCTTCTCCTCCCGGAATTTCTTCTCCTGCTTTTCCAGCCGGGAGTTGAGGGAGCTGAGCAGCGACTGCAGCCTGGGGAGGGAGGGACGGGAATCCTGGGAATGCAGTGGGCCTGGAGCTGGGAAAATCCGGGGGGAAGATCCCTAAAAGGGCTGGGACGAGCTGGGATTCCTGGGGGATTCCTGGGGGATTCCAAACGGGAATGGCAAGGCCTTTATGCTTGGAATGTTCTCCCTGGAATCAGCAGGAAAATGCCAGCTGATCCCTGGGAAACAAATCCAGGGATCCCGGGATGGGAGGAGCTTCTCAAGCAGTTTGCCTGGAACTGGGAGCACTGGGAAAATCCAGTGGGAAGGTCCCAAAAGTGGCTGGGATGAGCTGGGGATTCCTGGCATGTTCCTAATGGGAATGGCAAGGCCTTTGTGCTCCCTAAAATCAGCAGGATAATCCCAGCTGATCCCTGGAAAACAAATCCAAGGATCCAGGGCTGGGAGGGGGCTCCTGGCCAGTTTCTCTGGAGCTGGGAGCGCTGGAAAATTCCAGTGGGAAGATCCCCCCAGAGCGGCTCTGGGGAAGCCCCAGCATGGCCGGGATCCCTCTGGGAATTCCCCGGGGCTGGGGATCCCTGTGGGAAGCAGGTTGGGAATTCCCCAGGGCCGGGGATCCCTGTGGGAAGTGGGAATCCCTTTGGGAATTCCCGGGGCCGGGGATCCCTGTGGGAAGCGGGTTGGGAATTCCCCGGGGCCGGGGATCCCTGTGGGAATCCCTCTGGGAATTCCCCGGGGCCGGGGATCCCTGTGGGAATCCCTCTGGGAATTTCCCGGGGCCGGGGATCCCTGTGGGAAGCAGGTTGGGAATTCCCCGGGGCTGGGGATCCCTGTGGGAAGCGGGAATCCCTCTGGGAATTCCCCGGGGCCGGGGATCCCTGTGGGAAGCAGGAATCCCTCTGGGAATTCCCCAGGGGCCGGGGATCCCTGTGGGAAGCGGGAATCCCTCTGGGAATTCCCCAGGGCCGGGGATCCCTGTGGGAAGCGGGAATCCCTCTGGGAATTCCCGGGGGCCGGGATTTACCGGCTGATCCTCCTCTTCTGGAGGGAGCGCAGGGTGGAGTTTTCCAGGTCCTGCTGCCGGAGCACTTCCAGGTTGTGCTCCAGCTTCACCCGGTTCAGGTGGTAGATGCCTTTCATCTGCTCCAGCTTCTGCTCCAGGTGCTGCACATTCCAGGGGAAAAACAGGAATTACGGGCGCTCCCGCCTCGGAATCCCAGCACTAAGACCGAGTTCCGGTTTCAGGTTTCCCTGGGAAAACTCGGCTTGGAATTCCAGCCCTAAATCCGAGTTCCAGCTCAAATTTTCCTTGGAAAATTCTAAATAACCACCAAGGCATTCCTGGACAATTCCAGGCTCTTCTACCTTGGAATTCCAGACTTAAATCTGAGTTCCAATTTCAATTTTCCCTGGGAAAACTCAGCTTGGAATTCCATCCCTAAATCCAAGCTCCAGCTCAAATTTTCCTGGGAAAACTAAATAACCACCAAGGAATTCCTGGCCAATTCGAGGCCCTACCAGCTCCAAATTCCAGCCCTAAACCCAAGTTCCAATGACAATTTTCCCTGGGAAAACTCAGCTTGGAATTCCAGCCCTAAATGTGAGTTCCAGTTCAAATTTTCCTGGGAAAACTCTAAAAATTCCCATGGGACGATCCCATGAGATGATCCCAGGATCCAATCCCATGCACTGATCCCATGAGCTGATCCCATGCACTGATCCCATGCACTGATCCCATGCACTGATCCCAGTACTGATCCCATGCAGCTGATCCCATGAGCTGATCCCAGCACTGATCCCATGAGCTGATCCCATGAGCTGATCCCATGAGCTGATCCCATGCACTGATCCCATGAGCTGATCCCATGAGCTGATCCCAGCACTGATCCCATGAGCTGATCCCATGCACTGATCCCATGAGCTGATCCCATGCACTGATCCCATGAGCTGATCCCATGAGCTGATCCCATGCACTGATCCCATGAGCTGATCCCAGCAGCTGATCCCATGAGCTGATCCCATGAGCTGATCCCATGCACTGATCCCATGAGCTGATCCCATGAGCAGATCCCAGCACTGATCCCAGCACTGATCCCAGCACTGATCCCATGAGCTGATCCCAGCACTGATCCCAGCACTGATCCCATGAGCTGATCCCAGCACTGATCCCATGAGCTGATCCCAGGCACTGATCCCAGCACTGATCCCATGACTGATCCCATGAGCTGATCCCATGAGCTTATCCCATGAGCTGATCCCATGAGCTGATCCCATGCACTGATCCCAGCACTGATCCCATGAGCTGATCGCAGCACTGATCCCAGCACTGATCCCAGCACTGATCCATGACTGATCCAGCACTGATCCCATGAGCTGATCCCATGACTGATCCCAGCACTGATCCCAGCACTGATCCCATGAGCTGATCCCAGCACTGATCCCAGCACTGATCCCATGAGCTGATCCCATGAGCTGATCCCATGAGCTGATCCCAGCACTGATCCCATGAGCTGATCCCAGCAGCTGATCCCATGAGCTGATCCCATGAGCTGATCCCAGCACTGATCCCATGAGCTGATCCCATGAGCTGATCCCATGAGCTGATCCCAGCTCTGATCCCATGAGCTGATCCCATGCACTGATCCCATGCACTGATCCCATGAGTTGATCCCATGAGCTGATCCCATGAGCTGATCCCATGAGCTGATCCCATGAGCTGATCCCAGCACTGATCCCAGCACTGATCCCAGCACTGATCCCAGCACTGATCCCATGAGCTGATCCCAGCACTGATCCCATGAGCTGATCCCATGAGCTGATCCCATGCACTGATCCCATGCACTGATCCCATGAGCTGATCCCATGCACTGATCCCATGCACTGATCCCATGCACTGATCCCATGAGCTGATCCCATGAGCTGATCCCATGAGCTGATCCCATGAGCTGATCCCAGCACTGATCCCAGCACTGATCCCATGAGCTGATCCCATGCACTGATCCCATGAGCTGATCCCATGAGCTGATCCCATGAGCTGATCCCAGCACTGATCCCAGCACTGATCCCATGAGCTGATCCCAGCACTGATCCCATGAGCTGATCCCAGCACTGATCCCATGAGCTGATCCCATGAGCTGATCCCATGAGCTGATCCCATGCACTGATCCCAGCACTGATCCCAGCACTGATCCCAGCACTGATCCCAGCACTGATCCCATGAGCTGATCCCATGAGCTGATCCCATGCACTGATCCCAGCACTGATCCCATGAGCTGATCCCAGCACTGATCCCATGCACTGATCCCATGAGCTGATCCCAGCACTGATCCCATGAGCTGATCCCATGCACTGATCCCAGCACTGATCCCAGCACTGATCCCAGCACTGATCCCATGCAGCTGATCCCATGAGCTGATCCCATGAGCTGATCCCATGAGCTGATCCCATGAGCTGATCCCATGAGCTGATCCCAGCACTGATCCCAGCACTGATCCCATGAGCTGATCCCATGAGCTGATCCCAGCACTGATCCCATGAGCTGATCCCATGCACTGATCCCAGCACTGATCCCATGCACTGATCCCATGAGCTGATCCCAGCACTGATCCCATGAGCTGATCCCATGAGCTGATCCCAGCACTGATCCCATGAGCTGATCCCATGAGCTGATCCCAGCACTGATCCCAGCACTGATCCCATGAGCTGATCCCAGCACTGATCCCATGAGCTGATCCCATGAGCTGATCCCAGCACTGATCCCATGAGCTGATCCCATGAGCTGATCCCAGCACTGATCCCAGCACTGATCCCATGAGCTGATCCCATGAGCTGATCCCATGAGCTGATCCCATGAGCTGATCCCATGAGCTGATCCCATGCACTGATCCCATGCAGCTGATCCCATGCACTGATCCCATGCACTGATCCCATGAGCTGATCCCATGAGCTGATCCCATGAGCTGATCCCATGCACTGATCCCATGCACTGATCCCATGAGCTGATCCCAGCACTGATCCCATGAGCTGATCCCATGCACTGATCCCAGCACTGATCCCAGCACTGATCCCAGCACTGATCCCATGCACTGATCCCATGAGCTGATCCCATGAGCTGATCCCATGAGCTGATCCCAGCACTGATCCCAGCACTGATCCCATGAGCTGATCCCATGAGCTGATCCCATGAGCTGATCCCATGCACTGATCCCATGAGCTGATCCCATGCACTGATCCCAGCACTGATCCCAGCACTGATCCCATGAGCTGATCCCAGCACTGATCCCATGAGCTGATCCCATGAGCTGATCCCATGAGCTGATCCCAGCACTGATCCCATGAGCTGATCCCATGAGCTGATCCCATGAGCTGATCCCATGCACTGATCCCAGCACTGATCCCAGCACTGATCCCATGAGCTGATACCAGCACTGATCCCAGCACTGATCCCAGCACTGATCCCATGCACTGATCCCAGCACTGATCCCATCCCATGAGCAGATCCCAGCACTGATCCCATGCTCTGATCCCATGAGCTGATCCCATGAGCTGATCCCATGCGCTGATCCCATGAGCTGATCCCAGCACTGATCCCATGAGCTGATCCCAGCACTGATCCCAGCACTGATCCCATGCACTGATCCCAGCACTGATCCCATGAGCTGATCCCAGCACTGATCCCATGAGCTGATCCCATGAGCTGATCCCAGCACTGATCCCAGCACTGATCCCATGAGCTGATCCCAGCACTGATCCCATGCTCTCATCCCCTGAGCCGATCCCCGGAGCCGATCCCAGGCGTGGATCCCCCCTCCCCCCTCACCTGCACGTCCCTCTCGAGCTGCAGCCTCATCCTGTCGAGGGTGGCCACGTCCTGCTCCTGCAGCTCCTGCAGGAGCCGCTCCGACTGCTCCGCCCTCTCCGTGCGGCCCCGCAGCCATTCCAGCTGGGAATTCCGGCTCCTTCAGCTCCCGGGAACAGGCTGGGAAACCGCCCCTTCCCCCACCCCGTCCCAGCGCTCCCAAAAAACCACGGGCGGAGCTGGTGGGGGAAGGGCTGGGATGATCCATCCAGGAAGGGGCTGGAGCAGCGGGAATGGCGGAGGGAGCTGGGAGAGCTCATCCCGGGGAAAAAAGAGGGATCAGGAGGGAGCTTTTCCAGCCCCACAACTCCCTGCCAGGAGGGGGGAGGTGTCCCCAATTCCCAGGGAACAGGGCCAGGAGGAGAGGGAACGGCCTCCAGCTGGGCCAGGGCAGGGGCAGGGGGGATATTGGGATAATTCCCACCTGGAAAGGGTGGATAAACATCGGAATGAACCTCCCAGGGCAGGGCTGGAGTCGCCATCCCTGCAGGGATTCCCAATCCCTGGGGATTGGGACACGGATCCGGGGTGGCCTGGGCAGGGCTGGATGGACTTTGGTGCCTCCAAGGGGGCTTTTCCCGCCCGGATCCCTCCGGGATTCCCGGATATTCCCCCCCTCCCCCCCCCCCAGGGGCGTCACCTGCCGCTCGTTGTGGGCCTGGATGGTCTCATTCCACCTTTTCCTGCCGCTCTCCAGCATTTCCCGCCGCTCCTGCTCCAAAGCCTCCTGCGGGGGAGATCCCTGCCATCCCACGGAGCTCCCACCGGCATTCCCAGCCCT
The DNA here is from genome assembly GCF_022539395.1 of Myiozetetes cayanensis. Classification (NCBI taxonomy): domain Eukaryota; kingdom Metazoa; phylum Chordata; class Aves; order Passeriformes; family Tyrannidae; genus Myiozetetes; species Myiozetetes cayanensis. The sequence goes on along the minus strand of NW_026086628.1, from coordinate 124,467 downwards.
CGGGAATTCGGGATTTCAGCCCCAACCCCCCCATCCCGAGGCCTTTTCCTCCCACGGAAGGGATGATTTTCCCACCCCCTCACCCCCCTTTCCAAGATTCCCGTGGGAATGGGGGCACCTCGATGTGCCGGAGGTTGTGCCGGAGGGTCTGGAGCACATTCCTGGTCTGCTCCTCCATCCTCTCCAGGAGCAGGTGGATCTCATCCCGCTGCTCCCGCAGGGCCTGCTCGAACCGCCCGTCCTGCACCCGCAGCTCCTGCACCCGGAGCGGGGAACACCGGGAATGCACCGGGAATGCACCGGGAATGCACCCGGAATGCACCGGGAATGCACCCGGAATGCACCCGGAATGCACCGGGAACACCGGGAATGCACCGGGAATGCACCCGGAATGCACCGGGAATGCACCGGGAACACCGGGAATGCACCCGGAATGCACCGGGAATGCACCGGGAAACGGGGTCGGGGAGGGGCTCCCAGCTCTCCCTGGATCCTTCCCTGCTCCAGCCTGGCCATTCCCAGCTCTCCCAGCCTGGATCCAGAGCCTGACATTGGATCCATGCCCAGCCCAACTCCTCTCTGGGAAGGAGTTCCGGGAACAAGGGGGGGTTCCCTGGGAATCTCGGCACTCAGGGAAGGGTCTCCCTTCCCCTTTCCCCGCCTTTTCCACCCCCAGATTCCATAAAAACCCCTCTGATTGGATCCTGAGTGCCCTTTATCCTGGATTCATGGAATAGTTTGGGGGGGGAAGGAGCATTAAATCCCATCCCATTCCATGTTCAGGGACACCTCCTGCTATCCCAGGGGATCCAGCCCGGCCCGGGACACTGCAGGGATCCAGGGGCAGCCACAGCTTCCCTGGGAATTCCAGCCCAGCCGGGAATCCCTTCCCAGTCTCCCCCCCAATCTCCCCTTTCCCAGTGGGAAGCCATTCCCTGTGTCCTGCCATTCCAGGCCCTGATCCCAAATCCCTCTCCAGCTCTCCTGGAGCCCCTGCAGGCTCTGGGAGGGGCTCCCAGCTCTCCCTGGATCCTTCCCTGGCCATTCCCACCCCGTCATTCCCGCTCACCTCCCGCAGGTCCCGGATCAGCCGCTCCTTGTCCCGCAGGATTTGCCGGCCCCGTTCCCGCTGCTCCCTCAGCAGCTCCCGCAGCTCCTGCGGGATTGGGGTGTCCTCGGCCCGGGCCCACCCGGAGCTGATCTCCCCAAACTGCTCCGTGCTCCGCTGGGCTTCCCTCTCCAGCCTCTCCAGCCTGCAGGGAGCCGGGAATGCCGGCGGGAAAACCGGGAGAACCCCCGCGATCCCTCGGAATTCCGAGCGGCAGCGGCACAGCAGGGAATTGGCCGGGCTGGAAAAGCCCTTGGACACCAGCAGGTCCAACCATTTATCCCCCTGAGGATCATGGAATTATTGAGGTTGGAAAAGCCCTTGGACACCATCAAATCCAACCATTTATCCCCCTGAGGATCATGGAATTATTTGTCCTGGAAAAGCCCTTGGACACCAGCAGGTCCAACCATTTATCCCCCTGAGGGATCATGGAATGATTCATCCTGGAAAAGCCCTTGGACACCAGCAGGTCCAACCATTTCTCTCCCAAAGGATCATGGAATTATTTGTCCTGGAAAAGCCCTTGGACGCCATCAGGTCCAACCCTTTATCCCCCAGAGGATCTTGGAATTATTTGTCCTGGAAAAGCCCTTGGAGACCATCAGATCCAGCCATTTATCCCCCAAAGGATCTTGGAATTATTTATCTTGGAAAAGCCCTTGGAGACCATCAGATCCAACCATTTATCCCCCAAAGGATCTTGGAATTATTTATCCTGGAAAAGCCCTTGGACACCAGCAGGTCCAACCATTTATCCCCCAAAGGATCTTGGAATTATTAATCTTGGAAAAGCCCTTGGACACCATCAGGTCCAACCATTTATCCCCCAAAGGATCTTGGAATTATTGAGGCTGGAAAAGCCCTTGGACACCATTAAATCAAATCATTTTCCCCCTCAAAGGATCTTGGAATTATTTATCCTGGAAAAGCCCTTGGACACCAGCAGGTCCAACCATTTATCCCCCTGAGGATCATGGAATTACTGAGGTTGGAAAAGCCCTTGGACACCATCAGGTCCAACCATTTCCCCCCAAAGGATCATGGAATTATTTATCTTGGAAAGCCCTTGGACACCATCAGGTCTGATCATTTTTACCCCCTCAAGGAATCTTGGAATTACTGAGGTTGGAAAAGCCCTTGGACACCATCAGATCCAACCATTTTTACCCCCTCAAGGAATCTTGGAATTACTGGAATTGCTGTGGGAGCACAGGCATGGAATTCCCTGGGAACATGGGCATGGAATTCCCTGGGAATATGGACATGGAATTCCCTGGGAACGTGGGCATGGAATTCCCTGGGAACATGGGCATGCAATTCCCTGGGAACACGGGCATGGAATTTCCTGGGAATATGGGCATGGAATTCCCTGGGACCGGGGCTGGGGGAGGGTTTCCAGGTCTGCTGGAGAAGCAGGACCAGGTTTCCCTGGGAAGGCTCCCAGGGAGAAATCTGGGAATGCTGGAGGCTGGGAGGGCTCTGGGATATCAGAGGGGATCAACTTCCCTGCCAGGGCCCTGCCCTGGGGGAGCCGGGAATTCCAAGGGGGAATCCTGGAATGGGCTGGGTGGGAAGGGACTTTAAACCCCATCCCATTCCATGTTCAGGGACAGCTCCCTCCATCCCAGGGGATCCAACCCGGCCTGGGACACTGCAGGGATCCAGGGGCAGCCACAGCTTCCCTGGGAATTCCAGCCCAGCCGGGAATCCCTTCCCAATCTCCCACCCCAATCTCCCCTTTCCCAGTGGGAAGCCATTCCCTGTGTCCTGCCATTCCAGGCCCTGATCCCAAATCCCTCTCCAGCTCTCCTGGAGCCCCTGCAGGCTCGGGAAGCTCCTCAGGGATCTCCCGTATCCGGAGGGACCCGAAGCTCCATCATTCATCATCCCCCCCAAAATTCCCCCAAATTCCAGGATTCCCAGCGCTTCCCACGCCCTGCCCCGCCCCTTCCCGGCAGATCCCAGGGAATGTCCCACCTGCTCCTCCTGTGCCGGGCCTGCTGCTCCCTCCGGCGGCATTCCCGGAGATCCGACTGCACCCGCACATCCGTCACCAGCTGCGAGCCCTGGAACAGCAGCCGGGCCAGGGCCTGCCGGGACCACGCCTGGGATTCACCAACCCCGCCCCAAACCCTCCCAGTGCCCGGGCTGGGCAATCAAATCCCAAAGATTCCACCCCAAAACCCTCCCAGTGCCCGGGCTGGGCAATCCCTTCCCAAAGATTCCATCCCCAAACCCTCCCAGTCCCCGGGCTGGGCAACCCCGGCCCAAGGAATCCACCCCAAAACCCTCCCAGTGCCCGGGCTGGGCAATCAAATCCCAAAGATTCCACCCCAAAACCCTCCCAGTGCCCGGGCTGGGCAATCCCTTCCCAAAGATTCCATCCCCAAAACCCTCCCAGTGCCCGGGCTGGGCAATCCCTTCCCAAAGATTCCATCCCAAAACCCTCCCAGTGCCCGGGCTGGGCAATCAAATCCCAAAGATTCCATCCCAAAACCCTCCCAGTGCCCGGGCTGGGCAATCAAATCCCAAAGATTCCACCCCAAAACCCTCCCAGCCCAAGGAACCCACCCCAAAACCCTCCCAGCCCACGGAATCCACCCCAAAACCCTCCCAGTCCAAGGAATCCACCCCAAAATCCTCCCAGTCCACGGGCTGGGCAACCCCAGCCCGAGGAATCCACCCCAAAACCCTCCCAGTGCCCAAGGAATCCACCCCAAAACCCTCCCAGCCCAGGGAATCCACCCAAAAACCCTCCCAGCCCAAGGAATCCACCCCAAATCCAAGCCCTGAGGGCTTTCTGTCTCAGATGGGACCATAAGGATGGATCCAGGAGGATTCCACATTTAGGAAGCTGTTTTGGGGTTGGGATTCACATCCCCAGCCCCAAATCCTCCCAATCCACGGGCTGGGCAATCCCATCCCAAGGATTCCCCCCCAAATCCAAGCCCTGAGGGGTTTCTGTCCCCAAATGGGACAATAAAGGATCAATCCCAAGTTCCAAGGAGGAGACACTTAGGGCACACATTTGGGAAGCTGTTTTGGGGTTGGATTCACATCCCCAGCCCCAAATCCCAAGGATTCCCCCAAATCCAAGCCCTGAGGGGTTTCTGTCCCCAGATGGGACAGTGAGGACCCCAAACAGCTCCAGGGATGGATCCAGGGGGACATTCCCGGCCTCTCCCTCACCTTCTCCGTCTCCTCAATCAGCACCAGGCTCTTCCTCTGCTCTTCCTCCTCCTCCTCCTCCTCCTCCTCCTCCTCCTCCACAATTCCAAGGGCTGCCCTGGGTGGAAAAGAGCGGGAAGAGCCGGAGGTTTCCCACGGGAATGGTCCTGAGATCCCGGGGAGGGATCTGGGGATGGATCCTGAGCCCTGGGAATGGTCCTGAGCCCCGGGAAGGGATCTGGGGATGGATCCTGAGCCCTGGGAATGGTCCTGAGCCCCGGGGAGGGATCTGGGGATGGGTCCTGAGCCCTGGGAATGGTCCTGAGCCCCGGGGAGGGATCTGGGGTGGGGTTTTGAGCCCTAGGGAGGGATTTGGGGATGGATTTTGAGCCCCGAGGATGAGTTTGGAGCCCCGGGGAGGGGTTTGGGGATGGATTTGAAGCCTCGGGGAGGGGTTTGGGGCTGGATTTGGAGCCCCGGGGCTGAATTTGGGGTGGGTCCCTCACCGTGCCCGCTCCCCGCGGGTCCCGCCCCGCTCCGAGGATGAGTTTGGACCCCGGGGAGGGTTTTGGGGTGGATTTGGAGCCCCGGGGCTGAATTTGGGTTCGGGTTCTGAGCCCCGGGGATGAGTTTGGAGCCCCGGGGAGGGGTTTGGGGATGGATTTGGAGCCCCGGGGCTGAATTTGGGGTGTGTTCTGAGCCCCGGGGATGAGTTTGGAGCCCCGGGGAGGGGTTTTGGGGTGGATTTGGAACCCCGGGGCTGAATTTGGGGTGGGTCCCTCACCGTGCCCGCTCCCCGCGGGTCCCGCCCCGCTCCTGCCGCTCCGAGGCCGCCCCGGTGGCCGCGCCGGGCTCGGGGCCGGGGCTGGGCTGGCGGATCTCGTGGAGATCCCCGCGCTGCTGCTGCTGTTGCTCCTGGTTTTCCATGGATTTGCCGGGATCGGGAGCGAGGGAGGATCGGGAAGGGGGGGGGGGTGGTGGTTAGAGGGAGGGAGCCGTTACTGCGCATGCGCGCGGGGCCGGGAGCGTCTCTGGTTGCCTGGCAACGCGGCCGCCATGTTGGCGTCTCTGGTTGCCTGGCAACGCGGCCGCCATGTTGGCGTCTCTGGTTGCCAAGCAACGCGGCCGCCATGTTGGCGTCTCTGGTTGCCTGGCAACGGGGCGGGAGCGTCACCAACCCCCCCATCCCATTCCCATTCCCATCGGGAATAGCGGGAAAAACGGAACCGGGATAGGGGCTGGAAGACCCCCCCGGCCCCGAGACACCCGCGCAGGGGGCAATGCACGTCCCGGGGGGGCGGGAGGAGGGGCCGGGCTGGAATTCCCAGGGAAGCTGTGGCTGCCCCTGGATCCCGGGAGTGTCCCAGGCCGGGTTGGATCCCCTGGGATAGCGGGAGGTGTCCCTGAACATGGAATGGGATGATCCTGAAAATCCCTTCCCACCCAACCCATTCCAGGATAAAGGACACTCAGGATCCACTCAGAGGGGTTTTTATGGAATGTGGGGATGGCAAAGGCAGGAAAGGGGAAGGGAGACCCTTCCCTGAGTGCCGAGATTCCCAGGGAACCCCCCCTTGTTCCCGGAACTCCTTCCCAGAGAGGAGTTGGGCTGGGCATGGATCCAATGTCAGGCTCTGGATCCAGGCTGGGAGAGCTGGGAATGGCCAGGCTGGAGCAGGGAAGGATCCAGGGAGAGCTGGGAGCCCCTCCCAGAGCCTGCAGGGGCTCCAGGAGAGCTGGAGAGGGATTTGGGCTCAGGGCCTGGAATGGCAGGACACAGGGAATGGCTTCCCACTGGGAAAGGGGAGATTGGGGTGGGAGATTGGGAAGGGATTCCCGGCTGGGCTGGAATTCCCAGGGAAGCTGTGGCTGCCCCTGGATCCCTGGGTTGGTTCCCTCAGGACATTCCCTGCCCATCCCGAGCTCGATCCCGGCTCCAGCCCCCACGGGTTCGCTCAGCCCAAGGGTCGGGAACATTCCCAAATCCCTCAGTTCCTCTGGAATGGCGATCCCGGGGAAAGAGGAGCCCTCTGGAAGCGCTGCCCGTGCTGGATCCAGGCTGGACACGGAGCAGCCGGACCGACCCCCGGGAAGGCAGGGCGGGAATTCCGGGATAACCATTCCAGCCCCCTCGGGGAACGGGACATTTCCCCCTCCGGAGCCGCCGGGAATTCTTGGAATTGCTCCGGGTGGCCCCCGGAGCGCGAGGAGCTCTCCAGGCTCAGCATTCCCGGCCTCTCCCGCCTCCGGATTTGTGGGAAGCGGCGGCGCCGCCCGCGCCCGTTTCCAGGGGGGTTGCCATGGCGTTGGGATCCGCGGTTTCCATGGGAATGGCAGGAGGCTGGGAATGATGGGGGGGGGGGGGGGGGGGCTGCTGCCGGAGCTGCCGGGATTGGGCCCCCAACATTCCCACAGGGAGGGATTCCAGGATTCCAGGGGGGTCTTCCAGATCCTCCGTTTTGGCCTTCTGGGAGACGGGAGTGATGTTGGTTTTTCCAGGGAATTCTGTTGGGATAACGCTCTGGAGACAGAGCGGGGGATGGGGGGGATTTCCAAGTGGGAATATCCCAGGGAATAATGATTGATGGCTTCTTTATCCCAGGGGATAATTTATGGGATTTAGGGCATTCCACCCCATCCCATCCCATCCTATCCCATCCTATCCCATCCCATCCCATCCCATCCCATCCCACCCCATCCCATCCCATCCCATCCCATCCCATCCATCCCATCCCATCCCATCCCATCCCATCCCATTCCATCCCATCCCATCCCATCCGGAATTCCTCTGGGATCCAAGGAGCCAATCCCTGCCCTCCCCAGGAAAACCAGAAGGTTGGAAAAGAGGAGCAATTCCAGCCCCATCCCGGGGTTTTATCCCAAACCTTGGAATTTCTGACCACCCCCCCCATCCATGGTCTGGCACCCTCATTCCAGCTTTTTTTTCCAGGGATTGGGCCCTGGAAACCGCTTGGGAATAGGATTTGCCATCCCTGAAAGCAAAACCAAAGTGGGTTATCCAAGGAAATCCTGGAATAAAGGAATAGTGGAATAACGGCATGGCTGGGATTTTCCATAGGTTTGGCAGGCTGGGAATTCCTTGGGAATGTTGGAGAAGGGGTGGGGGGGACGCAGAGGGCATTTGGGAACAGGGTTCTCCATCCCTAAAAGTAAAACCAAAGTGGTTTATCCAAGAAAATCATGGAATAACAGGAATAAAGGAATAACGGCATGGCTGGGATTCTCCACAGGTTTGGCAGGCTGGGAATCCCTTGGGAATGTTGGGGAAGCGGGACAGCAGAGGGCATTTGGGGAACAGGATTTTCCCAGCCCTCCCAGCCAAACCAAAGCGGGTTATCCACGGAAATGAAGGAATAACGGGACGGGGGGGGGTGGGGGGGAATTCCAGGCCGGGAAGCCCCCAAATCCCTGAGGAATTCTCTTGGAGTGGAGGGGATTATTCCAAGCTCCTTTTCCCGGCCCGCAGGTGGCGGCAACAACCCGCGGGATTCCCGGGATGCGGGGGGAGTGGGAAGCGCTCCCTCCTTCCATCCATCCCTCCATCCATCCCTCCATCCTTCCAACCTTCCCGGCTCCCGCGGCCGCGACTCCTCGGCATTCCCGATCCGGGAAAAAGTGAGTGGGGTCCGTTCTCCTGGAGCGGGAATGCCGGGAGCTGGGGTTGGGAAGAGGTGCCGTGAATAAATCCCGATGGATCCGAACGCCGCCGAGGGAAGGGGGAGCTTTGGGAAGGAGGGGGGAGGAGGAGGAGGAGGAGGAGGAGGAGGAGGAGGAAGAGCCGTTTCCCGGGAGCGTTTCCCGGGAGCGTTTCCGGGAGCTGTTCCCGCAGCTCCGGGAGCGATGGGATGGCTCAGCCGCCTCTTCCAGCAGTTTTCCTGTGAGTCCGGAGGCCGCTTCCCTCGGGATTTCGGGATCGGGGGCGCTCCCGGGGGGGGCGTTTCATCCAGATTTTTTATGGCATTGGGAAAGGGGGTTTGGCTGCTCCTGGAAGAGGAGAGGCCGGGGGAGATCCTGAACTTCGGGAATGGGGGGGAGGGCGGCAGGAAATGGGGAGGGAAATGGATGGGATGGGATGGATCATATCCCAAAAAAATGGTCTTCAGCCCCCAGGAGGTGGGAATGGGATGGAGAGGGAAAGGGATGGGATGGGATGGGATGGGATGGATGGATGGATCACATCCCAGATCCATGGGGTGAGGTGGGACTGGGATGAGGGGCTGGAGAGGGAAGGGGACAGAGAGGGCAGGGATATGCAGGGCATTCTCAGTATTCCCACTGGATCCCAGTATTCCCACTGGATCCCATCCCAGAAAAAGAGGGTCTGGTGGGCCTGGAGAGGGAATGGGGGGTGCAGGGCTGGATCCCATCCCAGTTCCATGGGGAGAGATGGGATAGAGATGAGGGGCTGGGTGGATGGATGGATCACATCCCAAAAAACGGGGTGAGGTGGGACTGGGATGGAGAGGGAAAGGGATGGGATGGATGGATCACATCCCAAAAAATGGGCCTGGGATGAGGGGCTGGAGAGGGCTGGGCTGGCTGGATCCCAGGCTCCCAATTCCCGGGAGCACAGGGATGCCCTGGATCTCTCTCCCCTCTCCAGCATTCCCGCTGCTCCCTGCCGGGACATTCCAGCCTTCCCACTGCATCCCTGGGCCGGAATTCCCGCTGGGGCCCAGCAGGAGAGCGGGAGCAGCCGTTCCCTGCGTGGGAAAACTGCCGTGGGAGCTTGGGAATCTCGCCGGGAATGGCAACAGGGAGATGGGAGGAGGGGGAGGAAGGACCCGGATCCGCATCCATCCCGAACTTTCCCAGCCCCTGGGAGAGAGAGGGGCCTTCCCAGGGGATTCTCGGCTTCCTTTCCTTGGAAAAAAAGGATTTTCATCCCTAAAAAGTAAAGCTGAGGTGGATTGGAGAAGGAAATCCTGGAATAACGGGAATTTTTTGGGGGAGCTCCACATTCCTTGGGGGGGCCTTCCCAGCTTTTGGGGGGGCTTTTCCCACTGGGAAAGGGGTGGGGTCAGACCTGGAATGGGGGTAAATTTGGGAGCAGCAGGGAAGGAATGGGAAGGGCACGGGAATCTCTGGACACATTCCAAGGGGGATCCCAGGCAGGGAAGGGATCCAGGGGGGGACATGGGATGGAATGGGGATGGGGGCGGGGGTGTGTCCTGGGAAGGGCTGCAGCTTCCCAAGAATTCCCCCTGGGATTTGAGGAAGTTTCCCCCCCCAGCTTCACTCCAGCGCTTCCCCATTCCCACCCGGCATTCCCACCCGGCATTCCCACCCCTCCACATTCCCAGGATCCCACCTTTCCCAGTGCCACCCGTGGTGTGTGTGGGGCTATCCCCACCCATCCCTCCTCTTCCCGCTCTCCCTGCAGGAATCTGGGCATCCCAAACCCGCTTTGGCTGCAGGCGGGAATGCCGGGTGTGGGAAGGCCCCTTTCCAAAGGAGCAGCATTCCCGGGAATGCCCCAGGATCGGGAAGGTGCTTCCCGGGGGTGGTTGTGGGGCCGCCCCGTGACCTCCCACGGGCGGGCGGGACCCGCCGCGGCTCTTCCTGCTCCGCTTCCTCCCCGGAGGAGCCGGAGAGGCCCCCCCCCGCATCCCGGGATTTTTGGGGGGGAATTCCCCCTTTCCCCCACCCGCGGAGGGGCCTCTCCGTGGGCAATCCCGCCGGCTCCTCCCGGGAAGCATTCCCGGCCCGTCCCGAGCCGCCGGCAGAGGAATCCCACCTGGATTCCCACCTGGATTCCCCACCTGGATTGCCGTTCCCGGAAGCGGGAAGAAGGGAAGGAGCGGTTTTTCCACCCGCGCCGATTCCTCCCGTGGGATTCGTTTCCCCCGGGCCTGGGGGCGGGAATTCCACCCTTCCCGGCAAGGTGAGAGCCGCTTCCCACCCTCTGGAAAACTCCTGGCGGCTCGGGAAGAGCCGAGGGAGCGGCTGGAGGGGGTGGCGATCCCTGTTCCTGTTCCCGGACGGGCGGGAGGGCAGGGAATGCTTTCCTTGGATCCACGGGGGACGTGGAGGAGCTGGGGCGCTCGGGAATTCGGGAATACGAGGGCAGATATCGGGAATCTCCCGGAGTCTATGTTTGCGGCTCCACGCGGCGCTGGGAATGTGGGAATGTGGGAATGTGGGAATTCCGCGGTCCGGGGGTGAGAGGGAACGGCCCCGGGGGGGTTGGGGTATCCAGGGATTCCGGGATTCCCTCGGGATGTGCCGGGAGTCCTGAGGAGGTTGGGGGCATCCAAGGATTCCGGGATTCCCTCGGGATGTGCCGGGAGTCCTGAACCAGCCGGGGGGGGGGCGGGGGAGGCATCCAGGAATTCCGGGATTCCCTCGGGATGCGCCGAGCCAGCCCGGGCTGGGTGAACCTGCCTGGAATCCACAAGGATGATCCCACTGCTGGATCACCCGGGATAGGGACATCCAGGGAATGTTGGAGCCCTTGTTTGGCCGGGAATTGGGAAGGAGTTTGGGAGTCTCAAGGTGCCACCTGGGGTGGGAATATCCCAAGGGAAGGGAATGTCCCACGGAGGTGACAGGGACATCCAGGGAATGTCTGACCAGGGATTGGGATGGACTTTGAGCTCTTGGAAGTGCCACATGGAGTGGGAATGTCCCAAGGAGGTGACAGGGACATCCAGAGAATGTCTGAACCTCGGCCAGGGATCGGGAAGGACCTGGGGGTCTGGGAGGCTTTTTCCTTGGAAAAGTTTTTCCTCACCAGGGGCAGATGGAGCCGGGAATCCTCCGGGAGAAGCCTGGCTCTGGTGGCAAATCCTGTGGGATACCCGTGGTTCCTCCAGCACAGGGGGAAAACCTGGGATACCCGGCACAGGGATTGCTACCACGGGGGTAAAGCTGGATCTTTCCCCTTGGAAAATCCCTCTGGAATGTGTGTGTTTTCCTCAGGGATGGGGTAGGGCGGATGGCAGGGATGGACAGGGATGGAAAGGGATGGACAGGGAAGGACAGGGAGGATGGGAAGGGAAGGTTTGGAAGCTGGGACAGGTTTGGGAAGGAAAGGTTTAGGACAGGTATGGGAAGGGAAGGAAGGTTTAGGACAGGAAGGGTTAGGGAAGGAAAGGTTAGGGAAGGTTAGGGAAGGTTTAGGAAGGATTAGGAAGGAAGGGAAGGAAGGAAGGGAAGGAAGGAAGGGAAGGAAGGGAAGGACAGGGCAGGAAGGGAAGGACGGGGTTGGAAAGGAAAAGACAGGGAAGGACAAGAGAGAAAGGGAAGGACAGGGATGGACAGGATGAGATGGAAAGGGAAGGACAGGGGAAGGACAAGGATGGGAAGGGATGGACAGGGAAGGACAGGGAAAGAACAGGATGGAAAGGGATGGGGCAGGGAAGGGACAGGACAGGGAAGGGAAAGGGAAGGGACAGGGAAGGGACAGGGATGGATGGAAAGGGAAGGAAAGAGAAGGACAAGGGAAGGACAGGGACAGAAAGGGAAGGACAGGGATGGACAGGGAAGGGATGGACAGGGATGGACAGGGAAGGGACAGGGATGGGACAGGGAAGGAAAGGAATGGAAAGGAGAGGAAAGGATGGAATGGAAGCAGGAAGGAAAGAAGGAACGGAGGACAGGGAAGGACAGGGATGGACAGGGATGGACAAGGAAGGGACAGGGAAGGAAAGGAATGGAAAGGGAAGGGAACAACAGGGAAGGACAGGGATGGAAAGGGAAGGACAGGGAGGGGACAGGGAAGGGAAGGACAAGGATGGGACAGGGAAGGATGGGGACAGAGAAGGGAAGGAAAGGGAAGAGAAGGACAGGGAAGGAAAGGGATGGAAAGGGATGGACAGGGATGGAAAGGGAAGGAAAGGGAAGGACAAAGATGGGAAAGGGATGGAAATGGAAGGACAGGGATGGAAAGGGAAGGACAAGGATGGGACAGGGATGGACAGGGATGGAAAAGGAAGGACAGGGATGGAAATGGAAGGAAAGGGAAGGACAGGGATGGACAGGGATGGAAAGGGAAGGACAAGGATGGGACAGGGATGGACAGGGAAGGAAAGGGAAAGACAAGGATGGAAAGAGATGGACAGGGATGGAAATGGAAGGAAATGGAAGGAAAGGGAAGGACAGGGATGGACGGGGATGGAAAGGGATGGAAAGGGAAGGACAGGGAGAGGACAGGGAAGGAAAGGGATGGGACAGGGAAGGGAAGGACAGGGATGGGCAGGGATGGACAGGGATGGGCAGGGAAGGAAAGGGAAGGACAGGGATGGGACAGGGATGGACAGGGAAGGCCAGGGACGGCCCGGGGTGTTTGGGGAAGTGGCAGCGACGAGGGAAGAGGAAGAGGAAGTGTCAGAAGGAGCTCCCGTCGGCCCCCGGGAAAACCTCCCGGGCTTCTCCTTTCGGGCCAAGGAGAGAAAAAAGGGTGAGAAAAGGGCCAAAAGTGGCCAAAAATGGATTAAAAAAAGGGCTAAAAATGGAGTAAAGAAAGGGTTAAAAATGGGTAAAAAGAAGGGTTAGAAAGGGGGGTTAAAAAGGGGGTAAAAATGACTTAAAAGGGGCTTAAAGAGGCTAAAAAAGGGCTAAAAAATGGACCCAAATTGGCTAAATGGCCAAGAAAAGGGGGCAAAAAAGGCTTTAAAAGGAGTTAAAATTGGCTTTAAAAGGGTCAAAAATTGTCTTTAAAAGGGATTAAGAAAGGGCCAAAAAAAAGTAAAAAAGGCTTTAAAGGGGGGATAAAAATGGCTTAAAAAGAGGCTAAAAATTAATAAGAAAGATTAAAAATGGCTAAAAAAGGTGCTAAAAAGGGGCTAAAAATCATCCAAAAAGAGCTAAAAAGGGAAAAAAACGGCTAAAAAGGCTTAAAATGGGCAAAAGGGGGCCAAAAAAAGGCTAAAAAGAGGGCTAAAAAATGGTCCTAAAATGGGTTAAAAACAGGCTAAAAAGCTAAATAGGGACCAAAAAGGGGCTAAAAAGGGATAAAAAAGGGAATAAAATATAGGGTAAAAAGGGATAAAGAGGGATAAAAAGGGATAGAAAAGGGATAAAAAGGGATAAAAAGGGATAAAAAAGGATAAAAAAGGATAAAAAAGATAAAAAGGGGATAAAAAGGGAAAAAAGGATAAAAAAGGGATAGAAAAAAGGAGGGAAAAAAAGGGATAAAGAAAGGGATAAAAAAGGGATTAAAAAGGGATAAAAAAGAGATAAAAATGGGATAAAAACGGCCTAAAAACAGGATAAAAATGAGCTAAAAAAGGGCTTAAAAATGGGATTAAAAACGGCTAAAAAATGGACAAAAAGATAAAAAAAGGGCTAAGAAGGGGATAAAAACGAGATAAAAAACGTGATTAAAAAAGGGGAAAATTGGGTTAAAAGGGGATAAAAAAGGGTTTTAAAAAGGGCTTAAAAAGGGATAAAAAACAGCAAAGAAAGGGATAAAAACGGGACAAAAAGAGGATAAAACGGGATAAAAAAGGGGATAAGAAAGGGATTAAAAAGGAATAAAAAAGGAATTAAAAAAGGAATAAAAAAGGGATAAAAAAGGGATTAAGGAAAGGGGAAAGGGTAAGGAAAAGGGTTAAAAGGGGATAAAAAAAAGTTTTAAAAATGGACTTTAAAAGGGATAAAAACGGGCTAAAAAAGGAATTAAAATAGGCAAAAAAGGGGCCTAAAAAGGGGCTAAAATTGGATAAAAAGGGGCTAAAAATGAATAACTGGGGCTAAAAATGAATAAAATGATGCTGGAATACTGGGAATGCTGGAATATTGGGAATGCTGGGCAACTGGGAATGCTGGCTGGTGCGAAAAGGGAAGAGAAGGACGTGGAAGGAAATGGATGAAAGGGATGGACAGGTGGAAAGGGAAGGAAAGGGAAGGGGACAAAGATGGAAAGGGATGAAATGGAAGGATGAAGAAAGGGAAGGACAAGGATGGGACAGGGAATGACAGGGATGGAAAAGGAAGGATAGGGCTAAATTGAAACAAAGGAAGGATAGAGGGATGGACTTGGGATGGAAAGGGAAGGACAAGGATGGGACAGGGATGGACAGGGAAGGACAGGGAAGGAAAGGGAAGGAAAGGGATGGACAGGGATGGAAATGGAAGGAAAGGGAAGGACAAGGGATAGGACAGGGAAGGAAAGGGATGGAAAGGGATAGGAAAAGGGAAGGACAGGAGATGGACAGGGAAGGAAAGGGATGGGACAGGGAAGGGAAGGGATGGAAAGGGATGGACAGGGATGGACGGGGATGGAAAGGGAAGGAAAGGGAAGGACAAGGATGGGACAGGGATGGACAGGGAAGGACAGGGACGGCCCGGGGTGTTTGGGGAAGTGGCAGCGACGAGGGAAGAGGAAGAGGAAGTGTCAGAAGGAGCTCCCGTCGGCCCCCGGGAAAACCTCCCGGGCTTCTCCTTTCGGGCCAAGGAGAGAAAAAAGGGTGAGAAAAGGGCCAAAAGTGGCCAAAAATGGATGAAAGAAAGGGCTAAAAATGGAGTAAAGAAAGGGTTAAAAATGGGTAAAAAGAAGGGTTAGAAAGGGGGGTTAAAAAGGGGGTAAAAATGACTTAAAAGGGGCTTAAAGAGGCTAAAAAAGGGCTAAAAAATGGACCCAAATTGGCTAAAATGGCCAAGAAAAGGGGGCAAAAAAGGCTTAAAAAGGAGTTAAAATTGGCTTTAAAAGGGTCAAAAATTGTCTTTAAAAGGGATTAAGAAAGGGCCAAAAAAAATGTAAAAAAGGCTTTAAAGGGGGGATAAAAATGGCTTAAAAAGAGGCTAAAAATTAATAAGAAAGATTAAAAATGGCTAAAAAAGGTGCTAAAAAGGGGCTAAAAATCATCCAAAAAGAGCTAAAAAGGGAAAAAAACGGCTAAAAAGGCTTAAAATGGGCAAAAGGGGGCCAAAAAAAGGCTAAAAAGAGGGCTAAAAAATGGTCCTAAAATGGGTTAAAAACAGGCTAAAAAGCTAAATAGGGACCAAAAAGGGGCTAAAAAGGGATAAAAAAGGGAATAAAATATAGGTTAAAAAGGGATAAAGAGGGATAAAAAGGGATAGAAAAGGGATAAAAAGGGATAAAAATGGATAAAAAGGGATAAAAAAAGGATAAAAAAGATAAAAAGGGGAAAAAAAGGATAAAAAAGGGATAGAAAAAAGGAGGGAAAAAAAGGGATAAAGAAAGGGATAAAAAAGGGATTAAAAAGGGATAAAAAAGAGATAAAACCGGGCTAAAAATAGGATAAAAAAGAGCTAAAAAAGGGCTAAAAATGGGATTAAAAACGGTTAAAAATGGACAAAAAGAGGGATAAAAAAGGGCTAAGAAGGGGATAAAAACGAGATAAAAAACGTGATTAAAAAAGGGGAAAATTGGGTTAAAAGGGGATAAAAAATGGTTTTAAAAAGGGCTTAAAAAGGGATAAAAAACAGCGAAGAAAGGGATAAAAACGGGACAAAAAGAGGATAAAACAGGATAAAAAAGGGGATAAAAGGGATTAAAAAGGGATAAAAAAGGAATTAAAAAAGGATAAAAAAGGGATAAAAAGGGATTAAAAAGGGGTAAAAAAGGGATTAAAAAGGGTTAAAAGGGGATAAAAAAAAGTTTTAAAAATGGACTTAAAATGGGATAAAAACGAGCTGGAAAAGGAATTAAAATGGGCAAAAAAGGGGATAAAAAAAGGGGCTAAAATTGGATTAAAAGGGGCTAAAAATGGATAACTGGGGGTGCTGGAATACTGGGGAAAACTGGGCAACTGGGAATGCTGGAGGACTGGGAATGCTGGAATATTGGGAAAGATGGACACCTGGGAATGCTGGATAAAACTGGGAATGCTGGATAACTGGGAATGCTGGGCAACTGGGAATGCTGGATAACTGGGAATGCTGGATAAAACTGGGAATGCTGAAATATTGGGAATGCTGGATAAGTGGGAATGCTGGGCACCTGGGAATGCTGAAATAGTGGGAAAGAGGGACACCTGGGAATGCTGGATAAAACTGGGAATGCTGGATACACTGGGAATGCTGAAGTATTGGGAATGCTGGATAACTGGGAATGCTGAAGTATTGGGAATGCTGGATAACTGGGAATGCTGGAATATTGGGAAGGGAACTGAATCCCTGGGGGAGAATTCCAAGCTGGATTTTTTGCCCTGGGAAGTCGTTCCTGCTGGGTGTGGCCACAGCCGAGGGCTTGGAATTCCAGGTTGGTACCGGGAAGGGATTGGGAAGGAGCCACTTGGCCCTTTCCTGGGAATTCTCTGTGCCTGGAAGGCCCAGGTTGGCCTGGAATTCTGGGGGATTGGGATGAGTGGGAAGAAACTCCTGGGCATTTTCCTGGGAATTTTCTGCCTGGAATTCCGGGAGAAATTGGAATAAGTGGGATAAAGCTCCTGGGCATTTTCCTGGGAATTTTCTGCCTGGAAGGCCCAGCTTGGCCTGGAATTCTGGGGGGATTGGATTGAGTGGGAAAAGCTCCTTGGCATTTTCCTGGGAATTTTCTGCCTGGAATTCTGGAGGAGTTGGGATGAGTGGGAAGAGCTTCTTGGTCCCTTCCTGGGAATTTTGTGCCTGGAATTCCGTGGGAATTGGGATGAGCGGGATTGGTGTGAGCACCCAAAACCTGGTGCCGTGATTCCAACAGATCCCACTCCACATTCCCAGCTCCTTCCCAGGGTTTTTCCTCCCCTCCCCGTTTCCCTTCCCTGTTCCCGAGAAAAGCAGCAGCTCCGTGATTCCCGAGGGTTGCCTGGAAACTGGGAATTCTTAGCAACCACTTCCAGCCCTGGGATTGCCACCTGCCGGGCCTGTCCCGGATTTTTTGGGAACTTTTCCAGCTTTTCCTTATCCTGCAGTGGCAAAATTCCTGCCGGGAGCGGCGCTGGGTGTGGTTTTGGCCGGGAATTTTTTCCAAGGAAAACCCTCCCGTGTGCCAAGGGATAATGAACTGTTGGATTGGGGGGGGGATGATCCAGGATTTGGGATCTCAATCCCGCCTTGGGATGGGCTGGGAAAGGGAGAGCAGAGGGATCGTTGTGGCGAATCCCGAGCCTGAAACCCGGGAATTTTCCCTGGAGGGGGAAGAGGGGGGGATGCTCTGACTTTTCCCCCCCCCCAGATCCCGTGGAATTCCTGGGATCGGCAGCAGAATTCCACACTCCGGGAATGACTTGGCTTGGGAACAGGCAGCGGGAGGTTTTCCAGCCCAGGGATCACATTTCCATCCCTCTCCCTCTCCCCAAAAAAGTGGGATTGGGGCTCTTCCATCCTCCCATCCCGGTGTAATTCCATAGGCAGCCTCCCCCACCCCCAATTCCCGGTTTTCCAGCGCTTTGGGAGCCGTTTCCCAGGAAAAGCCGTGGCTGTTCCCGTCTCTCCCGGGGAGTCCTTTCCTTCCCTCCCTCCCAGCTGGTGCCGCCTCATCCCAGCCCTTCTCCAGGACAACGGGAACACGCAGATCCCGTTCCCTGGTCCCTGCTGTTCCCTGCTCCTGAGTCACCCCCGCCCCCCGCGCGCGCCCAGCCCGGGATGAGGGAGGGGGCGGAATTCTTTGGAAGTGCGGGAAAGGGGAGAGGGCAGGGGGAAGGGGAGGGAGAGAGGGATGGAGGGGAGGAGGGAAGGGAGGGAAAGGGGGTGCGGGGAGGTGGAATTAGGGGAACTGGGATGCAGGAAGGGTTGGGATGTAGAAGGGTGGGAATTAGGGGGATTGGGATGCAGGGGGGTTGGGATGCAGGAGGGGGTGGGATGTGAGGGAACTGGGATGCAGGAAGGGTTGGGATGCAGGGGGATGGGAATTAGGGGAAGATGGGATGCAGGAGGAGATGGGATAGAGGGGAACTGGGATGCAGGAAGGGTTGGGATGCAGGGGGTGGGAATTAGGGGGGTTGGGATGCAGGGTGATGGGATGTAGGGAAGGGTGAGATGTGGGGGAACTGGGATGTAGGAAGGGTTGGGATGCAGGAGATGGGATATAGGGGAACTGGGATGTAGGAAGGGTTGGGATGTAGAAGGGTGGGAATTAGGGGGATTGGGATGCAGGGGGGTTGGGATGCAGGAGGAGGTGGGAAGTAGGCGAACTGGGATATAGGAAGGTTTGGGATGCAGGAGGGTGGGAATTAGGGGAAGATGGGATGCAGGAGGAGATGGGAAGTAGGGGAACTGGGATGTAGGAAGGGTTGGGATGCAGAAGGAGGGTGGGATGTGGGGAACTGGGATGCAGGAAGGGTTGGGATGCAGGGTGATGGGAATTAGGGGAAAATGGGATGCAGGAGGAGATTGGATGAAGGGGGAGGTGGGAATTAGGGGAACTGGGATGTAGGAAGGGTTGGGATGCAGGAGGGTTGGGATGCAGGGGGGTGGGAATTAGGGGGGTTGGAATGGAGGAAGGGTTGGGATGTAGGGGGAGGTGAGATGTGGGGGAACTGGGATGCAGGAAGGGTTGGGATGCAGGAAGGGTTGGGATTCAGGGTGTGGGAATTAGGGGAAGATGGGATGCAGGGCGAGGTGGGAAGTAGGGAACTGGGATGCAGGAAGGGTTGGGATGCAGGGGGTGGGAATTAGGGGAGTTGGGATGCAGGGGAAGGTGGGATAGAGGGGAACTGGGATGCAGGAAGGGTTGGGATGCAGGAGGGTGGGAATTAGGGGAGTTGAGATGCAGGGAGCGATGGGATCCAGGGAGCAGTGGGATCCAGGGAGCGATGGGCTGCAGTTCCGTGCCCTCCTTGCACCCAGACTCACCCACACCAGCGTTTTCCCAGTCTGGAAAATCGGGAATGCTGGCCCGGAGCGGGAATAACCCTCAGGAGGCAGGACGGGGGGTCCCGATGGGCACAAACCCGGCGGGATTTGGGGAGCTTCGGGGGATCCCGGGAACTCCTCGGGCTCCTGGGAGCGGGGAGGGTTTTTTGGGATCCCTTGGCAGCGGGATCAGCCCCTCCAGCCCCCCCCCTTTTCCCGGGGGTTTCATCCCCAGAGCCGGAGTCGCTTCCTGGGCTTTGCCACACCCGCCTTTCCTCTCGGGGGGGGGGCGTCACATCCCAAAATCCCCCGAGCGCCCGGCCCGGCTGCTCCAGCCCCCTTTGGATTGGGAGAGGCGGGAAGAGCGGGAATCCAGCCCGGGACAGGGCTGGGTTGGGATCACGGACCCCACGGGAACGTTTTTTTTTGTTTTGGGGGGTTGGGGTCGGATCCATCCCATGATCCCAAATCTGGGATCTCCCCGGCCTGCTGGGGATGGGGATGAAGTGGTGGATGGGAGCTGGGAAAAGTGGGTTTGGAAGGGGATAATGGGATGAGAGAGAAGGCTGGAACCACCCCCCCCCCGGCTCTGGATCCAGGCTGGGAGAGCTGGGAATGGCCAGGCTGGAGAAGGGAAGGATCCAGGGAAAGCTTGGAGCCACTTCCAGAGCCTGGTACGCAGGGAAAAGGCCGGGATGATCCCGGTCTGGATGTCCCGGGTGCCGCAGTGAGGGCTGGGGAATCCCGCGGGAAGCTCCAGCCCCTCCAGGCTGGCCGGATTGAGTCCCAGCTCCCCATTATTCCCATTCCCAGCTCCCCGTTATTCCCATTCCCAACTTCCCAGAACATCGCATTCCCTCCTGGCACGGCCACGTCGGGGCCATCCCAGCCCTCAGCGGGGCCGGGATTTGGGGTTTGGAGGGGACAGGGGGCGATTCCAGCCGCTCCTTTTCCTTCCCTGCATCCACCCCGGGATCAGCCCGAGCGGGCAGGGCACTTTTCCCAGAGTTTTCCCAGAGTTTTCCCGGCTTTTCCCGGCGCTGGGCCGGGCTGGGAGCCGCCTGTAAGTGCTGGGCGCTGCCCGTGGGCTCTGCCCGTGGGTGCCGAGCTCTGCCCGTGGGTGCCGAGTCCTGCCCGTGGGCTCTGCCCGTGGGTGCCGGGCGCTGCCCGTGGGCGCTGTCCACGGGTTCCAGGCACTGCCCGTGGGTTCCGGGCGCTGCCCGTGGGTTCTGCCAGTGGATGCCGAACTCTACCAGTGGGTGCTGAGCTCTGCCCGTGGGCTCTGCCCGTGGGTACCGGGCTCTGCTCGTGGGCGCTGTCTGTGGGTGCCGAGGTGTGCCCGTGGGTGCCGAGCTCTCCCCGTGGGTTCCAGGCTCTGCCCGTGGGTGCTACCCGTGGGTTCTGGGCTTCCCTGTGAGTGCTGGGCTCTGCCCGTGGGTTCCAGGCTCTGCCCGTGGGCTCTGCCCGTGGGTGCCGAGCTCTGCCCGTGGGTGCTGAGCTCTGCCCGTGGGTTCCAGGCTCTGCCCGTGGGCGCTGCCCGTGGGTACCGAGCTCTGCCCGTGGATGCCGAGCGCTGCCCGTGGGCGCTGCCCGTGGGTGCTGCCCGTGGGTGCCGAGCGCTGCCCTTGGGTTCCAGGCTCTGCCCGTGGGTGCTGCCCGTGGGTTCTGGGCTCTCCCCATGAGTACCAGACTCTGCCCGTGGGTGCCGAGCGCTGCCCGTGGGCTCTGCCCGTGGGTGCCGGGCTCTGCCCGTGGGTGCTGCCCGTGTGTTCTGGGCTCTGCCCGTGGGTGCCGGGCTCTGCCCGTGGGTGCCGGGCTCTGCCCGTGGGTGCCGGGCTCTACCGTGGGTGCTGAGCTCTGCCCGTGGGCTCTGCCCGTGGGTACCGAACTCTGCCCGTGGGCTCTACCCGTGGGTGCCGAGCTCTGCCCGTGGGCAAGCTCTGCCCGTGGGCTCTGCCCGTGGGCGCTGCCCGTGGGTGCCGGGTTCTGCCCGTGTGTTCTGGGCTCTGCCCGTGGGCGCTGCCCGTGGGTTGTGCCGCCTCCCGCCGGTCCCTCTGCGCACCCTCGGCGGCCGCAGCAGGAAGCGGCGGCCCCGGCGGCGCGGGGGTGACACGCGCGGGGTGACACGCGCTGGGGGACGCGCGGCGACAGCCACCTCTCTGCACCTGCCCGTGAGTGCCGCTCCCTCCTTTTCCCGGGAATTCTCTTCCCCCCCGTGGGCTCCCAGCCCTCCCCACCTGCCGGGGCGGGCCGAGCTCATCCCGCGGAATTCCAGAGGGGGCCCGGGCGGGATCTCGGGTGCCACCCAAAGTGCCACCCAAAGTGCCACCGAGGTGCCACGGGGGGTGCGTGGGGTGGGGAGGTGGCAGGAGGAGGAAGCACCCACGGGGGAGGGAGGTGGTTTTGGTGGGGGAGGGGCGCCGGGTTTTTTCCCAAGAGTTTTGGGAGAAACTTCCTGGTCGTGGCTCGTGCCGGGGACAGTGCCGGGGTGTCACCCGTGGGAAAAGGGGACCACGGGGGTGGGGGTGGGGGTCCGAAGGGACACGCGTGGGGGGGTGGGGGTGGGAGCAGGAAGGGGATGTTGGAGGCGGCGTCGAGGTCTCGGTTTCGTTTCGTGTCGGGGCCGCTCCGGCTCTCGGGGGGGGGCACTTTTGGGGACACTTTTGGGGACACTTTTGGGGCCATCCAATCTCCCCACCCGGGCTGTGTCCCCCCAAAGCCACCCCACGCGGGGCGCTCGGGGTGAGGTTGGGGCGTTGGGGTCCTCGTGGGAAGGATGGGATCGTCCCTCTCGTGTCCCCCCTCCCCACACCGTGGGACTGGGGGGGACAGCGGTGTCCCCTCCGGGGGTGTCCGGGGGGTCCCCAGTCCCCCTGAGGGGGGCGTGGGATTCTCCCTGGGATTCTCCGTGGGATTCTCCGTGGGATTCTCCGTGGAATTCTCCGCGGGGGTGTCCGTGGGATTGCCCGTGGGGTGCTCCGTGGGTTCCCTGAATCCCTGAATCCCACAGCCCTGACCCCAGCGCGGGGACACGGAGGGGACACCCCGGCCCTGGATATCCCGGATATCCCGAATATCCCGAAAATCCTGGGAATGCGGCCGGGAGGGAGCACGAAAACGGAGGGGAAAGATGGGGAGGGGGGAGGAAAAAAAGGCACTAAATGGAAGATTTGGGGAAAATCCCGGGGAATTCCCAAATGTCCCTGGATCGGGGGGATGTCCCCATCCTGCCACCCGCGCGAGGGTCCCCGCGACCCCCAGGGGGGTCCGGGTTTGGGGTTTTTAGTTATTGAATTAAAAATCTCTTTATTTTAATGATTTCTGGGAGGATCCCCGCGACCCCCAGGGGGGTCAATGTTTGGGGTTTTTAGTTATTTAATTTAAAAATATATTTATTTGAATGATTTCTGGGAGGGTCCCCGCGACCCCCAGGGAGGTCCGGGTTTGGGATTTTTAGTTATTTAATTTAAAATATATTTATTTGAATGATTTCTGGGAGGGGACTTCAAGTGACTCTGTGGGGGTCAATGTTTGGGATTTTTAGTTATTTAATTAAACATCTCTTTATTTTAATGATTTCTGGGAGGGTCCCCGCGACCCCCAGGGGTGTCCGGGTTTGGGGTTTTTAGTTATTGAATTAAAAATCTCTTTATTTTAATGATTTCTGGGAGGGTCCCCGCGACCCCCAGGGGGGGTCAATGTTTGGGTTTTTTAGTTATTTAATTAAAAATCTCTTTATTTTAATGATTTCTGGGAGGATCCCCGCGACCCCCAGGGGTGTCAATGTTTGGGGTTTTTAGTTATTTAATTAAAAATCTCTTTATTTTAGATGATTTCTGGGAGGGTCCCCCCGACCCCCAGGGGCGTCCGGGTTTGGTTTTTTTTTAGTTATTTAATCAAAAATCTCTTTATTTTAGGGATTTCCCTCTGAACCCAAGAGGTGTCAGGGTTTGGTTTTTTAGTTATTGAATTAAAAATGTCTTTATTTTAGATATTTCTGGGAGGGTCCCTCCGACCCCCGAAGGTTTCAGGGTTCGACTTTTACCTAATTAATAATAATCATCATCATCATCATCATCATCATCATCATCTCTTTATTTTAGATATTTCTGGGAGGGTCCCTCCGACCCCCCGAAGGTTTCAGGGTTTGATTTTTTAGTTATTTAATAAAAAATCTCTTTATTTTAGGGATTTCTGGGAGGGTCCCCCGACCCCCAAAGATTTTCAGGGTTCGATTTTTATCTATTTAGTAAAAAAAACAAAAAAAAATCTTTATTTTAGGGATTTCCTTCTTACTCCAAGAGGTGTCCGGGTTTGAGTTTTTATCAATTGAATTAAAAATATCTTTATTTTAATGATTTTTGGGAGGGTCCCTCCGACCCCTGAATGTTTCAGACTTTGGTTTTTTTAGTTATTTAATAAAAAATATCTTTAATTTAGTGATTTTTGGGAGGGTGCCTCCAGCCCCCAAAGGTTTCAGGGTTTGGGTTTTTAGTTATTTAATTAAAAATATCTTTAATTTAGGGATTTTTTGGGAGGGTCCCTCCGACCCTCAAAGGTCTCAGAGTTCATTTTTTAGCTAATCAGTAAAAAAATATCTTTATTTTAGGGATTTCCCGCTGACCCCCAGTGGTGTCCGGGCTTGGGGTTTAAATATTTAATTAAAAATGTCTTTATTTTAGATGATTTCTAGGAGGGTCCCCTGACCCCTAAATGTTTCAGGCTTTGGTTTTTAGTTATTTAATCAAAAATATCTTTATTTTAGGGATTTTTGGGAGGGTCCCTCCGACCCCCAGGGGTGTCCGGGTTTGGTTTTTTAGTTATTTAATAAAAAAATCTGTATTTTAGGGATTTCCCTCTGACTCCAAGAGGTGTCCAGGTTTGGGGTTTTAGTTATTTAATCAAAAATATCTTTATTTTAGATATTTCTGGGAGGGTCCCCCTGACCCCCGTAGGTTTCAGAGTTCGATTTTTATCTATTTAGCAAAAAAAAAAAAAATCTTCATTTTAGGGATTTTCCTTCAGACTCCACGAGGTGTCCGGGTTTGGTTTTTTTAGTTATTTAATCAAAAATCTCTTTATTTTAGGGATTTCCTTCTGCCCCCAAGAGGTGTCCGGGTTTGGTTTTTTAGTTATTTAATCAAAAATATCTTTATTTTAGGGATTTTTGGGAGGGTCCCTCCGACCCCAAACGGGTTCAGGCTTCGATTTTTTTCTTTTTTTTCCCCTCTTTGACCCAAAATCTCTTTCGGGGGGGGGAGGAGGCCCCGAGGTGGCCCCGAGGTGGCCCCGGGCGGGGGGGTTGAGCACAGGATGTGGTTGGTGCAAAAGGTGCTCCTTGAGCAAGAGGGGCCAGGAAGGGCCAAAGAAACCCCAAAAAAACCACCCCAAAAAAACCCCAAAACTGGGGGAGGGGGGAACAACTGAGAGGGGGGAGGGGAGGAGGGACCTTAAATCCCATCCCATTCCCGCTATCCCAGGGGATCCAACCTGGCCTGGGACACTGCAGGGATCCAGGGGCAGCCACAGCTTCCCTGGGAATTCCAGCCCAGCCGGGAATCCCTTCCCAATCTCCCACCCCAATCTCCCCTTTCCCAGTGGGAAGCCATTCCCTGTGTCCTGCCATTCCAGGCCCTGATCCCAAATCCCTCTCCAGCTCTCCTGGAGCCCCTGCAGGCTCTGGAAGGGGCTCCCAGCTCTCCCTGGATCCTTCCCTGCTCCAGCCTGGCCATTCCCAGCTCTCCCAGCCTGGATCCAGAGCCTGACATTGGATCCATGCCCAGCCCAACTCCTCTCTGGGAAGGAGTTCCGGGAACAAGGGGGGGTTCCCTGGGAATCTCGGCACTCAGGGAAGGGTCTCCTTTCCCCTTTCCCGCCTTTGCCATCCCCACATTCCATAAAAACCCCTCTGGGTGGATCCTGAGTGTCCTTTATCCTGGAATCCTGGAGTGATTTGGATGGGAAGGGACCTTAAATCCCATCCCATTCCATGTTCAGGGACACCTCCCTCCATCCCAGGGGGATCCAACCCAGCCTGGCACTCCAGGGATCCAGGGGCAGCCACAGCTTCCTTGGGAATTCCAGCTCAGCCCCTCCCAGCCGGGAATCCCTTCCCAATCTCCCACCCCAATCTCCCCTTTCCCAGTGGGAAGCCATTCCCTGTGTCCTGCCATTCCAGGCCCTGATCCCAAATCCCTCTCCAGCTCTCCTGGAGCTCTGGAAGGGGCTCCAAGGGCTCTCCCTGGATCCTTCCCTGGCCATTCCCAGCTCTCCCAGCCCAGTCTCCGGAGGTTCCCCACCCCCGGGGCCTCCCCTGGCACCGCTCCCATCAGCGGTTGGATTAATCATCACACCCCTGGATTAATCACATCGCTTGGATTAATCAGTAACCCGGGGCCGGCTCGGGCTCCGCTCCAGCGGCAGAACCGGCGCATTCCAGAGGCTCCCGATCCCGATCCCAGCCCCACCTTTGCTCCTGGGCCGGGCTTTGAGCTGGGCTCGCCCAGGCCCGGCCCGGCTCGGCCCAGCCCCGCGGCCCCAGGGGGGAACGGGAGGATTTGGGATCCCCTGGGATCACCCACATCGACCCTTCCATGTTTTCCTGGGCGGAGGCAGAACCAGAGCCCCCCCCTGCCCTCCCCGCCCCCTCCCCGGGGACTTTTTTTAAGCAGATTTGGGGCTTTCTTTTGTGTATTTTTCCCTCTAAAATAAAAGAGTAAATTGATAGAAATCGGGACTGGGGGGAGGAGGACGGGACACGGGGGCTGCTCCGGAGGTGACAGGGACGTGGAGAAACCGCCCCGGAGGTGACAGGGACACACAGGTGTTGATATGGAGGTGACAGGGACAGAGGGGTCTGGCTCTGGAGGTGACAAGGACACAGGAGGTGCTGTGGAGGTGACAAGGACAGAGGGGTTTTGTTCGGGAGGTGACAAGGACACACGAGTGTTGCTCTGGGGGTGACTGGGACACAAGTGTTGATATGAAGGTGACAGGGACACACTGATAATGCTCTGGAGGTGACAAGGACACCAAGATATTGCTCTAGGGGTGACAAGGACACAGGAGGTGCTGTGGAGGTGACAAGGACACAGGTGTTGATACAGAGGTGACAAGGACAGAGGGGTCTGGCTCTGGAGGTGACAGGGACACAGGTGTTTATATGGAGGTGACAGGGACACACAGGCTTTGTTCGGGAGGTGACAAGGACACGGGTGTCGATACACAGGTGACAATGACAGAAGGGTCTGGCTCTGGGGGTGACTGGGACACAAGTGTTGATATGAAGGTGACAAGGACACAGGAGATGCTCTGGAGGTGACAAGGACACAGGTGTTGATACAGAGGTGACAAGGACAGAAGGGTCTGGCTCTGGAGGTGTTGGGGACACAGGTGATGCTGTGGAGGTGACAAGGACACCAAGATACTGCTCTAGGGGTGACAAGGACACAGGTGGTGATGTGGAGGTGACAAGGACACCGCGATATTGCTGTGGAGGTGACAAGGACACAGGAGGTGATGTGGAGGTATTGGGGACACAGGAGATGCTCTGGAGGTGACAAGGACACAGGATATGCTCTGGGGGTGACAGAGACAGAGGGGTCTGGCTCTGGAGGTGACAAGGACACACAGGAGGTGCTCTGGAGGTGACAGGGACACACTGATATTGTTGTGGAGGTGACAAGGACACAGGTGTTGATACAGAGGTGACAGGGACAGAAGGGGGTCTGGTTCTGGAGGCGTTGGGGACACAGGAGGTGCTGTGGAGGTGACAGGGACACACTGATATTGCTCTAGAGGTGACAAGGACACCAAGATATTGCTCTAGGGGTGACAAGGACACAGGTGGTGATGTGGAGGTATTGGGGACACAGGAGGTGCTGTGGAGGTGACAGGGACACCAAGATATTGCTCTGGGGGTGACAGGGACAGAGGGATCTGGCTCTGGAGGCGTTGGGGACACAGGAGGTGCTCTGGGGGTGACAAGGACACAGGAGGTGCTGTGGAGGTGACAGGGACACACAGATGTTGCTCTGGAGGTGACAAGGACACACTGATATTGCTCTGGAGGTGACAAGGACACACAGATGTTGCTCTGGAGGTGACAAGGACACAGGTGTTGATACAGAGGTGACAAGGACAGAGGGATCTGGCTCTGGAGGTGTTGGGGACACAGGTGTTGCTGTGGAGGTGACAAGGACACCAAGATATTGCTCTAGGGGTGACAAGGACACAGGAGGTGCTGTGGAGGTGACAGGGACACCCTGATATTGCTCTGGAGGTGACAAGGACACAGGTGGTGCTGTGGAGGTGACAGGGACACCCTGATATTGCTCTGGAGGTGACAAGGACACAGGTGGTGCTGTGGAGGTGACAGGGACACCCTGATATTGCTCTGGAGGTGACAAGGACACAGGTGGTGATGTGGAGGTATTGGGGACACAGGTGGTGCTGTGGAGGTGACAGGGACACCCTGATATTGCTCTGGAGGTGACAGGGACACAGGTGGTGCTGTGGAGGTGACAGGGACACCCTGATATTGCTCTGGAGGTGACAGGGACACACTGATATTGCTCTAGGGGTGACAAGGACACAGGTGGTGCTGTGGAGGTGACAGGGACACAGGAGATGCTGTGGAGGTGACAGGGACACACTGATATTGCTCTAGGGGTGACAAGGACACAGGTGGTGCTGTGGAGGTGACAAGGACACAGATGTTGATACAGAGGTGACAGGGACAGAGGGTGTTGCTGGGGAGGTGTTGGGGACATCCTTTGTCACACTCTCTTTACTTTCTCTCTCCCCCTCCCCCCTTTTCCCTCTGCTTCCTTCTCCTTCCTTCCCCTCCCCCTCTTTTCCCCTTCTTCCCTCCCCTTTTCCCCTTCCTTCCCCTTTTCCCTTCTTTCCCCTTCCTCCCTTTCCCCTTTTCTCCCCTTTTTCCCTCTCCTTCCCCCTTTTCCCTCCTCTCCCTCTCTTTCCTCCGCCCCTTCCTCCCCCTTCCTCCTCCCCCTTTCTCCCCCTCTCTCTTCCCCTTCTCCCCTTTTTCCTCCCTTCCCCCCTTCTCTTCTCCCTTCCTCCTTTTTTCCCCTTTTCCTTCCAAAACCATTTCTTTTCCTCCCCTTCCCTCTTGTCTCCCCTCTTTCACCCCTCCACTCCCCCTTTTCCTTCCCCTTCCTTCCCCTACCCCCTTTCTTCCCCTTCCCCCTCATTTTCCCTTCCCTCCCATTTCCTTCCATGTTCCCTTCCCTTCCCTCTCCCTTCCCTTCCCTTCCCTTCCTCCTTCCTTCTTCCTTCCCTTCCCAAACCTTCCTCAAACCTTCCCAAACCTTCCCTTCCCAAACCTTCCCTTCCCAAACCTTCCCAAACCTTCCCAAACCTTCCCTTCCAAACCTTCCCTTCCCAAACCTTCCCAAACCTTCCCAAACCTTCCCTTCCCAAACCTTCCCTTCCCAAACCTTCCCAAACCTTCCCATTGCATTCCCACCCCATTCCCGTTCCCATTCCCGTTCCCATTCCCTCCCAGGGAAGGGATGTTCCGTCCCTAGCGGCCCGGCCGTGCTCAGCATGACGGCCCTTCCCGAGGCGCCCCTGGACGCGGATCCCCGGCCGGGATCGGGGCCGGGAATGGGGCCGGGATCGGGGCCGGGCTCGGAGCCGGGAGCGGAGGAGGAGACGCGGATCCTCAAGGTTTGCTTCTACAGCAACAGCTTCAACATGGGCAAGAACTTCAAGCTGGTCAAGTGCGCCGTGAGCACCGAGATCCAGGTGCGTCCCGACGGGAGCGGGGCTGGGATCGGGGCTGGGAGCGGGGCTGGGATCGGGGCTGGGATCCGCCGGGATCGGGGCTGGGATCGGGGCTGATCGGGTCTGGGATCCGCCGGGAGCGGGGCTGGGATCGGGGCTGGGTTCCACCGGGAGCGGGGGCCGGTTTCCTCTTCCAACTGCGCTTCCCGCCGAGCGGGAACCCCCCCTTGTTCCCGGAACTCCTTCCCAGAGAGGAGTTGGGCTGGGCATGGATCCAATGTCAGGCTCTGGCTCCAGGCTGGGAGAGCTGGGAATGGCCAGGCTGGAGCAGGGAAGGATCCAGGGAGAGCTGGGAGCCCCTTCCAGAGCCTGCAGGGGCTCCGGGAGAGCTGGAGAGGGATTTGGGATCAGGGAATGCCTGGAATGGCAGGACACAGGGAATGGCTTCCCACTGGGAAAGGGGAGATTGGGGTGGGAGATTGGGAAGGGATTCCCGGCTGGGCTGGAATTCCCAGGGAAGCTGTGGCTGCCCCTGGATCCCTGGAGTGTCCCAGGCCGGGCTGGATCCCTTGGGATAGCGGGAAGTGTCAGGGTTGGGAGGGGCTGAGCTTTGGGGGTCTGTGCCGAGGCCCTCCCGGCCCATCCATGGGGTGTTCCCCGAGCAGGAGGTGATCGACTCGATCCTGCTGAGCGGGCGGCTCGGTCCGGCCGTGCGGCTGCCCCAGTGCTACGGACTGCGCCTGCAGCACCTCAAATCCCAGCAGACACACTGGCTGCACCCGCGCCTCACCGTGGGAGAGGTGCACGACAAGTACGAGTGCCTGCACATGGAGGCAGAGTGGAGGTGCGGACCCAAAACCCCGCCCCGTCCCAAATCCCCGGGCGAAGGGAGGGCTCTTCCAGGCCGTTCCTCGTGGATTTGGGGGCGTACACCCTCCCCACTCCAAATCCCCGGGGGAAGGGGGGCTCCTCCGGGCTGTTCCTCATGGATTGGGGCGGCCACACCCGTCCCAAATCCCGGGATAAGGGAGGGCTCTTCCAGCCCGTTCCTCGTGGATTTGGGGTATTCACCCCCACCCCAAATCCCGGGATAAGGGAGGGCTCCTCCAGGCCATTCCTTGTGGATTTGGGGGTGTCCACCCCTCCTCAAATCCCGGGATGAGGGAGGGCCCTTCCAGCCCGTTCCTCGTGGATTTGGGGGCGTCCACCACCACCCCAAATCCCGGGATTTTGGGACGTCGACCCCCCACACCCCAAGTCCCGGGATAAGGGAGGGCTCTTCCAGCCCGTTCCTCATGGATTTGGGGGCATTCACCCCCACCCCAAATCCCGGGATAAGGGAGGGCTCTTCCAGGCCGTTCCTCGTGGATTTTGGGGCTTTCACCCCCACCCCAAATCATGGATTTTGGGGCTTCCACCCCCACCCTAAATCATGGATTTGGGGGCGTCCACATCCCCCCCCCAAATCCCGGGGTAAGGGAGGGCCCTTCCAGCCCGTTCCTCATGGATTTTGGGGTGTCCACACTCACCCCAAATCATGGATTTTGGGGCATCCACCCCCACCCCAAATCCCGGGATAAGGGAGAGTCCTTCCAGGCCGTTCCTCGTGGATTTGGGGGCGTCCACACCCACTCCGAATCATGGATTTTGGGGCTTCCACCCCCACCCCAAATCATGGATTTTGGGGCGTCCACATCCCCCACCCCAAATCCCGGGATAAGGGAGGGCCCTTCCAGCCCATTCCTCGTGGATTTGGGGGCGTCCACCCTCTCCCCAAATCCCGGGATGAGGGAGGGCTCTTCCAGCTCGTTCCTCGCGGATTTTGGGACATCCACCCCCACCCCAAATCCCGGGATTTTGGGATGTCGACCCCCCTCCCCCCAAATCCCGGGATAAGGGAGGGCTCTTCCAACCCGTTCCTCATGGATTTTGGGGCGTCCACACCCCCCACACCCCAAATCCCGGGATGAGGGAGGGCTCTTCCAGCCCGTTCCCCGTGGATTTTGGGGCGTCCTCTGCCCTCCAGGTACGACCTGCAGATCCGGTACCTGCCCGAGGATTTCCTGGAGCGCTTCCAGGAGGACAGGACCACCCTGCTCTACTTCTACCAGCAGGTCCGGGGGGGGCCGGGGGTTTCCTGTCCCACCCCCCACCCCCATCCCGGAGGGTGTTTCCTCCTCCCGGCCCTAAAAATTGGGATTCCCGAGAGCCCCGAGGGGTTGTCGCGTGGAGGGGGAGGGGACGGGAGGGGACAGGAGGGGACAGGAGGGGAGGGTCCCGTCCCGCTGCTGGGTCTGGGAATGTCCGGGGGAAAAGGAGGGTGTGGGTGCTGCCACCGTCCTGCCTGTCCCCTGCCACTGTCCCTGTCACCGTCCCCTGCCACCGTCCCCTGCCACCGTCCCCTGCCACCATCCCCTGTCACCGTCCCTGTCACCATCCCCTTTGCCACCCTCCCTGCCACCATCCCCTTTGTCACCATCCTCTGCCACTGCTCCTGCCACCACCCTGCCACTCGTCCCCCATCCCCTGCCACCCTCCCTGCCACCATCCCTGTCACCATCCCTACCATCCCCTGCCACCATCCCCTGTCACTATTCCTGCTGCCACCCACCCTGTCACCATCCCTGCCATCCGTGTCACCCTCCCTGCCACCATCCCTGTCACCATCCCTGCCACCATCCCCTTTGTCACCATCCCCTGCCACCATCCCCTGTCACCATCCTTGCCATCCGTGTCACCATTCCTGCCATCCACTATCACCACCCCTGCCACCCTCCCTGCCACCCTCCCTGCCACCATCCCTGTCACAATCCCTGTCACCATCCCTGCCATCCCTGTCACCATCCCTGCCACCCTCCCTGCCACCATCCCCTTTGTCACCACCACTGCCACCCTCCCTGTCACCCTCCCTGCCACCCTCCCTGTCACAATCCCTGCCATCCCCTGCCACCATCCCCTGTCACTATTCCTGCTGCCACCATCCCTGCCACCCTCCCTGTCACCATCACTGCCATCCCCTTTGTCACCATCACTGCCATCCCCTGCCACCATCCCTGCCACCATCCCCTTTGTCACCATCCCTGTCACCATCCCCTTTGTCATCATCCCTGCCACCATCCCTTTTGTCACCCTCCCTGTCACCCTCCCTGTCACCCTCCCTGTCACCATCCCCTGTCACCATCCTTGTCACCATCCTTGCCATCTGTGTCACCATTCCTGCCCTCCACTACCACCATCCCCTGCCACCCTCCCTGCCACCATCCCTGTCACAATCCCTGTCACCATCCCTGCCATCCCCTGCCACCATCCCCTGTCACTATTCCTGCTGCCACCCTCCCTGCCACCCTCCCTGCCACCATCCCCTTTGTCACCCTCCCTGTCACCATCCCCTTTGTCACCATCCCTGCCATCCCCTGCCACCCTCCCTGCCACCCTCCCTGCCACCATCCCTGCCACCATCCCTGCCACCCTCCCTACCACCATCCCCTTTGTCACCTTCCCTGTCACCATGCCCTTTGTCACCCTCCCTGTCACCATCCCCTTTGTCACCATCACTGCCACCCTCCCTGTCACCATCACTGCCACCATCCCCTTTGTCACCATCCCTGCCATCCGTGTCACCCTCCCTGTCACCATCACTGCCACCATCCCCTTTGTCACCCTCCCTGTCACCACCCCCTGTCCACCGTCCTCCCCCGTGCCCTGCCACTGTTCCCACTGCCACCATCCTCTGCCACCGCTCCTGCCACCACCCTGCCACTCGTCCCCCAGCCCCTGCCACTTTTGCCACCTCCCCGTGCCACCATCCCTGTCACCATCCTCCTGCCACCGTCCCCTGGCACTCCTTCACCACTCTGTGTCCCGGGGTGCCCCTGCTGTCCCCACCCGTGTCCCGGAGTGTCCCTGCCCGTATCCTGGGGTGTCCCTGCCCGTGTCCCCGCTGTTCCCGCTGTCCCCACCGTGGCTGAACCGTGTCCCCACTGTCCCTGCCCATGTCCCGGAGTGTCCCTGCCCATGTCCAGGGGTGTCCCTGCCCGTGTCCTGGGGTGTCCCTGATGTCCCTGCCCGTGTCCTGGGGTGTCCCTGCCCGTGTCCCCACTGTCCCCACCCGTGTCCCCACTGTTCCTGCTGTCCCCACCCGTGTCCCGGGGTGTCCCTGCCCTTATCCCGGGGTGTCCCTGCCCATGTCCCGGGGTGTCCCTGCCCATGTCCCCTGCCCTGTCCCGGTGTCCCCGCGCGGCTGAGCCGTGTCCCCACTGTCCCTGCCCGTGTCCCGGGGTGTCCCTGCTCGTGTCCCGGGGTGTCCCTGCCCATGTCCCCTGCCCTGTCCCGGTGTCCCCGCGCGGCTGAGCCGTGTCCCCTCAGCTCCGCAGTGAGTACATGCAGCACTACGCCAGCAAGGTGAGCGAGGGGATGGCCCTGCAGCTCGGCTGCCTCGAGCTCAGGTACGGCCACCGGCCCTCCGTGTGTCCCCAGTGCCCCTCTGTGCCCCCTCGTGTGTCCCCAGTGTCCCTCTGTGTCCCCCCGTGTGTCCCCAGTGTCCTCCTCGTGTCCCTCCGTGTGTCCCCAGTGCCCCTCTGTGCCCCTCCGTGTGTCCCCAGTGCCCCTCTGTGCCCCTCCGTGTGTCCCCAGTGTCCCTCTGTGTCCCCCCATGTGTCCCCCAGTGTCCTCTGTGTCCCTTCGTGTCCCCAGTGTCCCTCTGTGTCCTCCCGTGTGTCCCCAGTGTCCCTCTGTGTCCCCCCGTGTGTCCCCAGTGTCCTCCTCTTGTCCCCCCCGTGTCCCTCCTTCCCTCTGTCCCCCACCAGGTCCATCCCCCCGTGTCCCTTCATGTCCCCTCTGTCCCCTGCCCCTCCATCTCTCCTTCCTTCTGTCCCCTGCCAGGTACGTCTCTCCTGTCCCTTCTTGTCCCCTCTGTCCCTCTGTCCCCTCCCAGGTCTGTCCCTCTGTCCCCTGCCAGGTCTGTCTGTCCCTGTGTCCCCTCTGCCGCCGTGGGGAGGGCTGTGGGGGCTGAGGTCTGGGACCTAGGCGGAGGAGGGACATTCCAGCTCTTCCAGAGGTGCCGCAGGTCTGTGGCAGTGTCAGGGGTCCTGTTTGATATCCCTGTCCTGGGGTCCCTGTTTGATGTCCCTGTCCTGGGGGGTCCTGTTTGGTGTCCTGTCCTGGGGACCCTGTTTGGTGTCACCTGTCCTGGGGGTCCCTGTTTGATGTCCCCGATCCTGTGGTGGGGTCAGGGGGTCCCTGTTTGATGTCCCCATCCTGGGGGTCAGGGGGTCCCTGTTTGGTGTCCCTGTCCTGGGAGGGTCATGGTTGTGTCCTTGTTTGGTGTCCCTGTCCTGGGGGGTCAGAGGGGGGTCCCTGTTTGATGTTCCTGTCCTGGGTGGGGGGTCATGGGTGTCCCTGTTTGGTGTCCCTGTCCTGGGGGGTCAGAGGGGTCCCTGTTTGATGTCCCTGTCCTAGGGCATGGGGTCCCTGTTTGATATCCCTGTCCTGGGGGGGTCATGGGGGTCCCTGTTTGG
The DNA here is from genome assembly GCF_022539395.1 of Myiozetetes cayanensis. Classification (NCBI taxonomy): domain Eukaryota; kingdom Metazoa; phylum Chordata; class Aves; order Passeriformes; family Tyrannidae; genus Myiozetetes; species Myiozetetes cayanensis. The sequence goes on along the minus strand of NW_026086628.1, from coordinate 90,207 downwards.
TGTCCCTGTCCTGGGGGGTCAGAGGGGTCCCTGTTTGGTGTCCCTGTCCTGGGGGTCAGGGGGTCCCTGTTTGACGTCCCTGTCCTGGTGGGGTCAGGGGGTCCCTGTTTGATGTCCCTGTCCTGGGGGGTCAGAGGGGTCCCTGTTTGATGTCCCTGTCCTGGGGGGTCCCTGTTGATGTCCCTGTCCTGGGGGTCAGAGGGGGTCCCTGTTTGATATCCCTGTCCTGGGGGGGGTCAGGAGGGTCCCTGTTTGGTGTCCCTGTCCTGGGGGGGTCAGGAGGGTCCCTGTTTGGTGTCCCTGTCCTGGGGGTCATGAGGGGGGTCCCTGTTTGACGTCCCTGTCCTGGGGGTCCCTGTTGGTGTCCCTGTCCTGGGAGGGTCAGGGTTGTCCTTGTTTGGTGTCCCTGTCCTGGGGGGTCAGGGGGTTCCCTGTTTGATGTCCCCATCCTGGAGGGTCAGGGGGGTCCCTGTTTGATATCCCTGTCCTGGGGGGGTCATGGGGGTCCCTGTTTGGTGTCCCTGTCCTGGGGGGTCAGAGGGGTCCCTGTTTGGTGTCCCTGTCCTGGGGGTGTCAGAGGGGTCCCTGTTGATGTCCCTGTCCTGGGGGGTCAGGAGGGTCCCTGTTTGATGTCCCTGTCCTGGGGGTGTCAGAGGGGTCCCTGTTGATGTCCCTGTCCTGGGGGTCCCTGTTGATGTCCCTGTCCCCCCTCCCACAGGAGGTTCTACAAGGACATGCCCCACAACGCTCTGGACAAGAAATCCAACTTCGAGTTCCTGGAGTGAGTCCATCCCTGGATCCCTCAGCCCATCCCAGCCGTCCTGGGGGGGCTGGGAATGTGCCCCTTGGCCTTCCTCAGCCTCCTGCTCCTCCTCCTCCTCCTCCCAGGGAGCCTACTCTGCTCTTCATCCTCCTCATCCTCTGGCAGTAACTCAGCCTCCCTCTGCTCTTCATCCTCCTCATCCTCCCACTGCTCTTCATCCTCCTCATCCTCCCATGACTCTTCATCCTCCCCATCCTCCCTCACCTCCTCATCCTCCCACAATTCCTCATCCTCCTCATCCTCCCACAGCTCTTCATCTTCCTCATCCTCCCACAGCTCATCCTCCCACAATTCCTCATCCTCCTCATCCTCCCACAACTCTTCATCCTCCTCATCCTCTGGCAGCAACTCAGCCTCCCTCTGCTCTTCATCCTCCCTCGGAGCCTCCTCAGCTCCTCATCCTCCCACAGCTCCTCATCCTCCTCATCCTCCCACTGCTCTTCATCTTCCTCATCCTCCCACAGCTCATCCTCCCACAATTCCTCATCCTCCTCATCCTCCCATGACTCTTCATCCTCCTCATCCTCCCTCAGCTCCTCATCCTCCCACAGCTCCTCATCCTCCCCATCCTCCCACAGTTCCTCATCTTCCTCATCCTCCCTCACCTCCTCATCCTCCTCATCCTCCCACTGCTCTTCATCCTCCCCATCCTCCCACAGCTCCTCACCCTCCTCATCCTCCTCATCCTTCTCATCCTCCTCATCCTCCCACAGCTCTTCATTCTCCTCATCCTCCCACAGCTCTTTATCCTCCCCATCCTCCCCCTTCTCCTCCTCCCCATCCTCCCCCATCTCCTCCCCCTCCTCCTCGGAGGGCACTGAGCCCCTTCCCCCCTCCCCTTCCCCCTCCCCCTTCCCTCGGTGCCCCCCATCCCATCCCCTCCCGGTGACATTCCCGGGATTCTCTGCTCCCCAGGAAGGAGGTGGGGCTGGACCTGTTCTTCCCCAGCCAGATGCAGGAGAACCTCAAGGTGAGGGACACGCGTGTCACACGTGTGTGTGTGTGTGTGTGTGTGTGTCTGATCCCTGTCCCCTCCTCTCTCCCTGATCCCTCTCCACTGTGTGATCCCTCTGTGCTCCCCGATCCCTCTGTGCTGTGTGATCCCTCCCCACTCCCGCTCCCTCTCCGCTGTGTGATCCCTATCTGATCCCTGTCCCTTCCCGATCCCTCTCTCTCCCTGATCCCTCTCCACTGTGTGATCCCTCTGTGCTCCCTGATCCCTCTGTGCTGTGCGACCCCTTCCCACTCCCGCTCCCTCTCCGCGGTGTGATCCCTCCCCGCTCCCCGCTCCCTCTCCGCTGTGTGATCCTTCTCCGATCCCTGTCCCTCCCCGATCCCTCCCTGCTCGCGATCCCTCCCTGCTCCCAATCCCTCTGTGCTCCCCAGTCCCTCTCCGCTGTGTGATCCCCCTGTGCTCCCTGATTCCTCCCTGCTCCCGATCCCTCCCCGCTCCTGATTCCTCTCTGCTGTGTGATCCCTCCCCGCTGTGTCGCTCTCCACTGTGTGATCCCTCTGTGCTCCCCAATCCCTCTGTGCTCCCTGATCCCTCCCTGCTCCCGATCCCTCCCCGCTCTCCCATCCTTCTCCGCTGTGTGATCCCTCCCCACTCCCCGATCCTTCTGTGCTCCCCGCTCCCTCTCCGCTGTGTGATCCCTCTCCAATCCCTGTCCCTTCCCGCTCCTTCTCCGCTCCCCAATCCCTCTGTGCTCCCCGATCCCTCTCCGCTGTGTGATCCCTCCCCACTCCCTCTCCCTCCCCACTCCTGATCCCTCTCCGCTGTGTGATCCCTCCCCGCTCCCTGTCCCTCCCCGATCCCTCCCCACTCCCTGTCCCTCCCCGATCCCTCCCCTCTCCCTCTCCCTCCCCGATCCCTCCCTGCTCCCTGATCCTTCTCCGCGGTGCGATCCCTCCCCACTCCCTGTCCCTCCCCACTCCTGATCCCTCTCCGCGGTGCGATCCCTCCCCACTCCCTGTCCCTCCCCGATCCCTCCCCACTCCCTGTCCCTCCGCTCCTGTCCTCCCCGATCCCTCCTGCTCCCTGATCCTTCTCCGCTGGTGCGATCCCTCCCCGCTCCCTGTCCCTCCCCGCTCTCTGTCCCTCCCCGATCCCTGTCCCTCCCCGCTCCCTGTCCCTCCCCGATCCCTGTCCCTCCCCGATCCCTGTCCCTCCCCACTCCCTGTCCCTCCCCGATCCCTCCCCATTCCCTGTCCCTCCCCGCTCCCGCTGCGTTTCGGCGCGCTGTGTGCGATGTGAGCGCTGTGTGCGGTCCCGGCAGCCGCGGCAGCTGCGGAGGATGATCCAGCAGACGTTCCAGCAGTACGCGCTGCTGCGGGAGGAGGAGTGCGTGCTCAAATTCCTGCACACCCTGGGCACCATCGCCCCCATCGGGCAGGAGACCTTCCAGTGCCAGCTCGTCGTGCGTCCCAATGGGGGGCGGGATATGGGATATGGGATATGGGATATGGGATATGGGATATGGGATAGGGAGTGCGTGCTCAAATTCCTGCACACCCTGGGCACCATCGCCCCCATCGGCCAGGAGACCTTCCAGTGCCAGCTCGTCGTGCGTCCCCAGGGATATGGGATATGGGATATGGGATGTGGGATGTGGGATAGGGGGTATGGGATACGGGATAGGGGATGTGGGATGTGGGATATGGGATAGGGAGTGCGTGCTCAAATTCCTGCACACCCTGGGCACCATCGCCCCCATCGGGCAGGAGACCTTCCAGTGCCAGCTCGTCGTGCGTCCCAATGGGGATCTGGGATGTGGGATGTGGGATATGGGATATGGGATATGGGATATGGGATATGGGATAGGGAGTGCGTGCTCAAATTCCTGCACACCCTGGGCACCATCGCCCCCATCGGCCAGGAGACCTTCCAGTGCCAGCTCGTCGTGCGTCCCCACGGGATGTGGGATATGGGATGTGGGATATGGGATGTGGGATATGGGATATGGGATCTGGGATGTGGGATATGGGATGTGGGATGTGGGATGTGGGATACAGGGTGCGTGCTCAAATTCCTGCACACCCTGGGCACCATCGCCCCCATCGGCCAGGAGACCTTCCAGTGCCAGCTCGTCGTGCGTCCCCACAGGGATATGGGATACGGGATATGGGATATGGGATATGGGATGTGGGATATGGGATACGGGATAGGGGATATGGGATATGGGATAGGGGATATGGGATAGGGAGTGCGTGCTCAAATTCCTGCACACCTTGGGCACCATCGCCCCCATCGGGCAGGAGACCTTCCAGTGCCAGCTCGTCGTGCGTCCCCACGGGATGTGGGATATGGGATGTGGGATACGGGATAGGGGATGTGGGATGTGGGATGTGGGATATGGGATACAGGATGTGGGATAGGGGATAGGAGATGTGGGATGTGGGATATGGGATAGGAGATGTGGGATGTGGGATATGGGATATGGGATGTGGGATACTGGATGGGGATGGGATGGGATGGCACGGGATGGGATGGGATGGAAGGTATGGATGGGATGGAATGATGGGATGGAATGGGATACAGGGATGGGATGGGATAGGATGGGATGGGATATTATGGGATGGGAAGGGATGGGATATTATGGGATGGGAAGGGATGGGATGGGATGGGATGGGATGGGATGGGATGGGATAGGATGGGATGGGAAGGGATGGGAAGGGATGGGATGGGATGAGGGATGGGATGGGATGGGATATATGGATGGGATGGGATGGAATGGGATGGGATGGGATGGGATGGGAAGGATGGATATTATGGGATGGGAAGGGATGGGATATGGGATGGGAAGGATGGGATGGGATGGGATATTATGGGATGGGATGGGATGGGATACAGGGATGGGATGGGATGGGATGGGATGGGCATGCGATGGGATGGGATGGGATGGGATGGGATGGGATACAGGATGGATGGGATGGGATGGGATGGGATTATGGGATATTATGGATGGGAAGGGATGGAAGGATGGGATGGGATGGGATGGGATGGGATATTATGGGATATTATGGGATGGGAAGGGAAGGGAAGGGATGGGATGGGATGGGAAGGGATATTATGGGATAGGAAGGGATGGGATGAGAAGGGATGGGATATTATGGGATGGGAAGGGATATTATGGGATGGGAAGGGATGGGATGGGATATTATGGGAAGGGATGGGATATTATGGGATGGGATGGGATATTATGGGATGGGAAGGGATGGGGTGTCTCCGGGCATGCCCCTGACCCCCACGTGCCCCCGCAGCAAGGGTGGAACATCGCGGTGGATCTGGTGATCGGCCCCCAGGGCATCCGGCAGGTCACCGGCAAGGACACCAAGGTGGGGGCGCCGGGATCGCCGGGGCATTCCTGGGATTCCTGCTCCGGAACCGGGGCCTGAATCCCACCCTGGGGCTCTGCCCCCCCGTCCCCAGCCCACGGTCCTGGCGGAATTCCGGAACATCACGTCCATCCGCTGCTCCAGGGCCGAGGAGGGGCGGGCGCTGCTGCACCTGGGGCTCAGCGGGACCCCCTCGGTGAGCACAGGGGATACCGGGAATGGGGGGAGGATGGGGATACCGGAAATGGGGGAGGATTGGGGATAGCGGGAATGGTGGGAGGATTGGGGATACCGGGAATGGGGGAGGATGGGGATACCGGGAATGGTGGGAGGATTGGGGATACCGGGAATGGGGGGAGGATTGGGGATACCGGGAATGGGGGGAGGATTGGGGATACCGGGAATGGTGGGAGGGATTGGGGATAGCGGGAATGGCGGGAGGATTGGGGATACCGGAATGGTGGGAGGATGGGGATACCGGAATGGTGGAGGATTGGGGATACCTGGGAATGGTGGAGGATTGGGGATACCGGGAATGGCGGGAGGATTGGGGATACTGGGAATGGTGGGAGGGATTGGGGATACCGGGAATGATGGGAGGGATTGGGGATACCGGGAATGATGGGAGGATGGGGGATACCGGGAATGATGGGAGGGATTGGGGATACCAGGAATGATGGGAGGATTGGGGATACCAGGAATGATGGGAGGATTGGGGATACTGGGAATGGCAGGAGGATTGGGGATACCAGGAATGGTGGGAGGATTGGGGATACCGGAAATGATGGGAGGGATTGGGGATACCGGAATGATGGGAGGGATTGGGGATACTGGGAATGGCGGGAGGGATGGGGATCCTGGGAATGATGGGAAGGATTGGGGATACCGGGAATGCCGGGAGGATTGGGGATACCTGGGAATGGTGGGAGGATTGGGGATACCGGGAATGATGGGAAGGATTGGGGATACCGGGAATGGTGGGAGGATTGGGGATCCCGGGAATGGTGGGAGGGATTGGGGATCCTGGGAATGATGGGAGGGATTGGGGATACCGGGAATGGTGGGGGGATTGGGGATACCGGGAATGATGGGAGGGATTGGGGATACCGGGAATGATGGGAGGGATTGGGGATACCGGGAATGGTGGGAGGGATTGGGGATACTGGGAATGCCGGGGGGACTGGGGATACCGGGAATGATGGGAGGATTGGGGATACCGGGAATGGCGGGAGGGATGGGGGATACCGGGAATGGGGGGAGGATGGGGGATACCGGGAATGGTGGGAGGGATTGGGGATCCTGGGAATGCCGGGCGGGAGTGCAGGGATTGGGGGTCCCCCGGTGAGGATAGGGGGATCCCGGGAATGCCGTGTCGCCCTGGGAATGCCGGGATGCGGGAAGGGAAATGCCCTCGGGATGAGGGTGGGAAAAGCGGGATGGGGAGAGCTGCTGCTCACCCTGCCTGCCCTGGGATGGGGTGGGATGGAATGCAGGGATGGGATGGGATGGGATGGGATGGAATGGGATGGGATGGGATGGGATGTCATGGGGATGGAGTGGGATAGAGTTGGGTGGGATGTTATGGGAATGAAGTGGGATATATGGGGATGGGATATATGGGATGGGATTGATTGGGATGGGATGGGATGGATTGGATTGGGATGGGATGGGATGGATTGGGATGAGATGGGGTTGGGTAGGATGGGATGGGATGGGATAGGATGGGATGGGATGGATGGGATGGGATGGGATGGGGTTGGGTGGATGGCATGGGATGGGATTGGGTGGGATGTCATGGGGATGGGTGGGATGGGATTGGGATGGGATGAGGGTGGGATGATTAGGTGGGGATGGGATGGATTGGGATGGGATGGGGTTGAGTGGGATGTCATGGGGATGGGGTGGGATGGGCTGAAGGTGGATGGGATGGGATGTGGGTTTGGTGGATGAGATGGCTGGGTGGGATGGGATGAGGTTGGGTGATGTTATGGGGATGGGATGGATGGGATGGGATGGGATGGGATGGGATGGGATGGGATTGGGTGGGATGTTATGGGGATTGGGTGGGATGGGATGGGATGGTTTGGGTAATGTGATGGGATGGATGGGGTTGGGTGGATGTCATGGGATGGGGTGGGATGGGGCTGGGTGGGATGTTACAGGGCTCATCCGTGCCCCCATTCCCGCTGTCCCAGTCCCTGAGCATCCAGACGGCGTCGGTGGCCGAGGCGGAGAACATGGCCGAGCTCATCGACGGCTACTGCCGCATCCAGGGGGGCTCCCACGGCTCCCTCCTGCTCTGCCCCGGGAAAGGTGGGGACACAGAGACCCCACGGAACAACGGGACACGGAATGGGAATGGCGTGGGATGGGGTGGGGTGGGATGGGATACAGGGATGGGATGGGATGGGATGGGATGGGATGGGATGGGATGGGATGGGATACAGGATGGGATGGGATGGGATGCAGGATGGGATACAGGGATGGGATGGGATGGGATGGGATACGATGGGATGGGATACAGGGATGGGATGGGATGGATAGGATGGGATACAGGGATGGGATGGGATGGATACAGGGATGGGATGGGGATAGGATGGGATGGGATGGGATGGGATGGGATGGGATGGGATACAGGATGGGATGGGATGGGATGGGATGGGATACAGGATGGGATGGATACAGGGATGAGATGGGATGGGATGGGATGGGATAGGATGGGATGGGATAGGATGGGATGGGATGGGATGAGGGATGGGATGGATGGATGGGATGGGATGGATGGGATGGGATGGGATTGGAATAACAGGATGGGGATGGATGGAGGAATGGAGATGGGATGAGGATGGAAGATAGTGGATGGATGCAATGGAGTGGAATGAGCGTGGGATGGTGATGGAATGGGATGAAGTGACATGGGAGATAGGGATTGGGCTGTAGGATGAGGCTGGGATGGAGATGGATGGGATGGGATAGGATGGATGGGATGGAGATGGGATGGATGGATGCAGTTGAATGAGCACATGGATGGGATGGGATGCAGTGACATGGAGATGAGGATTGGGCTGGGATGAGGCTGGGATGCAATGGATGGATGGATGAGGCTGGGATGGGGGATGGATGGGATGGGATGGGATGGGATGGGATGGGGATGGGATGGGATGAGGGCTGGGATGGGGATGGAGTGTCTCCCCCCAGTGCTCCCCCCCAGCCCTTTTCCAGTCTCTCCACGGCCACCATTCCCACTTAGATCCACCCTCCACTCCACCCTGGGGGGCCCCTAGACCCCCAAATCCCCCCCTGCCGCTGTTCCCAAGGCTCTGGGGGGCGCCCAGCCCCGGGTGTGGGGTGTGGGGGGTGTGACAGGTCCGTGTCCCCTCCGCAGAGCGGGAGAAGAGGATGAGCCTCCCGCAGCTCCCGGCTCCGTGAGTGATCCCAGCCCCTTTCCCGGCATTCCCAGAGCCCCGCTGTGGGGCCGGGAACGCCCTTCCCGACCCCCCCCTTCCCGCCCCACAGGCCCCTGGGGGACAGGCGTTCCACGCAGTCCGACAGCCTCGGAGGGGGTGAGTCCGGGGGGGGACAGGAAAAGATCCCTGAGGATCCCCGGAGTGAGGATGGGGGGCATGGAAAAGATCTGAGGACCTCCGGGGAAGAGAGGGTGGGCCAAGGGAATCCCGGCATCCTGACTGCCTGGGAATGCTGGAAGATCCTCCCCCCCAAACCCATCCCATCCCCACCGAGCTTCCCAACCCCCTTTTTTTTCCCGGGTTTTCCCCCCCAGATTCCGACATTTACGCCGAAATCCTGGATGAGTCCTCGGGGTCCAGGTCTGCAGGTGGGTCCTGTCCCGGGGGGTCCATCAGGAAATCCCCCTGCCCATTCCCAGATTCCCAGCCCATCCACAGAAACCCCCTCTGGAAGCTCCTGAGGGAGCAGGGATGGATCCCGTGGGAGCATCCATAGGGCAGGATCCAGGGATCCCCTTGATCCAGGGATGGATCCCATGGGAGCATCTGTGGGGCAGAATCCATGGATCTCCTTGATCCAGGGATGGATCCCATGGGAGCATCCATAGGGCAGGATCCAGGGCAGGATCCCCTCGATCCAGGAGTAGATCCCACGGCCCCCGGGGCAGGATCCACGACCCCTTGAAGGGTTGGTGAGCAGGGATAAATCCTGCTTATCCCGGGGGCTGTTTCCCATGGAAAGGGCCAGGATTTGGGGATCTGGCTCAGCCCCCCATTCCCCTCTCCCGGGTGGGATTTGGGGATCTGGCTCCGCCCCCCATTCCCCATCTCCCGTGTGGGATTTGGGGATCTGGAATGGCCCCCCATTCCCCTCTCCCGAGTGGGATTTGGGGATCTGGCTCCGCCCCCCATTCCCCTCTCCCACGTTCCCCATGGAAGGGGGCCGGGATTTTGGCCAGGATTTGGGGCTCTGGAATGGCCCCCCATTCCTCTCTCCCACTTTCCCCATGGAAGGGGAAGGGGCCGGGATTTGGGGATCCGCATTCCTCCGGTCCCACGTCCCATGGAAGGAAGGGCCGATCTGGGCCCGATTCGCTCTGGCTCTGCCTCCATCCCCCTGTCCTCTCCCATGGAAGGGGAGGGCTGGGATTTGGGCAGGATTTGGGGCTCTGGAATGGCCCCCCATTCCTCTCTCCCACGTCCCCCATGGAAGGGACAGGGATTTGGGCCGGGATTTGGGGCTCTGGCTCGGCCCCCCATTCCCCTCCCCCGTGTGGGATTTGGGGCTCTGGCTCTGCCCCCCATTCCTCTCTCCCACGTCCCCATGGAAGGGAGGACAGGGACTGGGGCTCTGGCTCGCCCCATCCTCCTGTGGGATTTGGGGATCTGGCTCCGCCCCCCATTCCCCTCTCCCGCGTTCCCCATGGAAGGGGAAGGGGCCGGGATTTGGGGATCTGGCTCTGCCCCCCATTCCTCTCTCCCACGTCCCCCATGGAAGGGACAGGGGCCGGGATCTGGGCCGGGATTCAGGGCTCTGGCTCTGCCCCCCATTTCCCTGTCCCTCGTTCCTCATGGAAGGGAATGGGGCCAGGATCTGGGCCGGGATTCGGGGCTCTGGCTCTGCCCCCATCCCCCCGTGCCGCGTTCCCGGCAGGGCAGTGCGGGATCCGTCGGGAGGCGGTGACGCTGGGCAGGATCCTGGGGGAAGGATTCTTTGGAGAGGTCTACGAGGGGCTCTACAACACCCCGGTGAGACCCCCAGCCCTCCCGGCGCTGGGAAAACCCGGGATCAGCATTCCCGAGCCTTCTCCCCGTCCCCGGGATGAGCATTCCCGACCCTTCTCCCTGCCCTCGGGATCAGCATTCCCGACCCTTCTCCCCGCCCCCGGCATGAGCATTCCCGACCCTTCTCCCCGACCCCGGGATGAGCATTCCCTGCCCCGGGATGAGCATTCCCACCCCCGGGATGAGCATTCCCGACCCCGGGATGAGCATTCCCTGCTCCCGGGATGAGCATTCCCGATCCTCCTCCCCGCCGCACGCAGGACGGGGAGCGGCTCAGCGTGGCGGTGAAGACCTGCAAGCAGGACTGCAGCCCGGAAAACAGGGAGAAATTCCTGAGAGAAGCAGGTATCCCGGGAATGCCGCCGCCCTGAGCCTCGGGAAGAGCCGCGGCGTTCCCCAGGGATCACCCCTCTCGGGGGGGCTGGTGGAGATCCCTAAAAACCAGGAGCTCCTTGGGGGATATCCTAGGGAATTCCTCCTGCTCTGTCTCCAACCCCAGGGATGGGGATTGGGAATCACCCTGGGATGGGGATTGGGGATCACCCTGGGATTGGGATTGAGAATCACCCTGGGATGGGGATTGGGGAACACTCCTGGATTGGGATTGGGGATCACCCCTGGGATGGGGATTGGGGATCACCCCGGGATTGGGGATCACCCTGGGATGGGGATTGGGGATCACCATGGGATTGGGATTGGGAATCACCCTGGGAGTGGGATTGGGAATCACCCTTGGAGTGGGATTGGGAATCACCCTGGAATTGGGATTATGGGATCAGCCATGGATGGGGATTGGGGATCACTCCAGGATTGAGATTGGGAATCACGCTGGGATTGGGATTAGGAGTCACCCAAGGATGGGGATTGGGGATCACCCTGGGATTGGGATTGGGGATCACCCTGGGATGGGGATTGGGGATCACCCTGGGATTGGGATTGGGATCACTCTGGAATTGGGAATCACCCTGGGACTGGGATTTGGGATCACCCTGGGATGGGGATTGGGGATCACTCTGGAACTGGGAATCACCCCAGGATAAGGATTTGAGGTTCACCCCGGGATGAGGATTGGGGATCACCCCGGGATGGGTATTGGGGATCACCCCAGGATAGGGATTGGGGTTCACTCCAGGACAGGGATTGGGGATCACCCTGGGATGGGGATTGGGGTTCACCCTGGGATGGGGATTTGGGGATCACCCCGGGACGGGCTGTGGGGTCCCCGGACGTGCCCCCATCCGTCCCCGTGCCCCGCAGTGCTGATGAAGAAGCTGGACCACCCGCACATCGTGAGGCTCATCGGCATCGCCGAGGACGAGCCCACCTGGATCGTCATGGAGCTCTATCCCTACGGGGAGGTGGGTGGGGCACCCCAACCCCCCCAATCCCCCGTTTTTGGGGCCCACGCCGGTCCCTGATCCCGGTGGGAATGCTGTGTCACAGCTGGGGCGGTACCTGGAGCAGAACCGGCCGTGCCTGGCGGTGCCCACGCTGGTGCTCTACGCCCTGCAGGTCAGCAAGGCCATGGCCTACCTGGAGGCCATGAGCTGCGTCCACAGGTGGGTGCCGTGGGGTGGGATCCATGGGAATGGGCTGGGATCCATGGGAATGGGCTGGGATCCATGGGAATGGGCAGGGAGCTGCTGGGATGGGCTGGGATCCAAGGGATGATGGGCCATGGCCTACCTGGAGGCCAGCAGCTGTGTCCACAGGTGGGTGCTGTGGGGTGGGATCCATGGGAATGGGCTGGGATCCAGGGGATGGGCTGGGATCCACCAGGATGGGCTGGGATCAACGGAATGGGCTGGGATCCATGGGGAATGGGCTGGGAGCTGTTGGGATGGGCTGGGATCCAGGGGATGATGGACCATGGCCTACTGGAAGCCATGAGCTGCGTCCACAGGTGGGTGCCGGGGGATTGGATCCATGGGATGGGCTGGGATCCAGGGGGATGGGCTGGGATCCAGGGGATGGGCTGGGATCCACCGGATGGGCTGGGATCCAGGGGAATGGGCTGGGATCCATGGGAATGGGCTGGGATCCACTGGGATGGGCTGGGGTCCACAGGGATGGGCTGGGATCCAGGGGGAGATGGATTGGGATCCATGGGAATGGGCTGGGAGCTGCTGGGATGGGCTGGGATCCAGGGGATGGGCTGGGAGCTGCTGGGATGGGCTGGGATCCAGGGGATGGGCTGGGAGCTGTTGGGATGGGCTGGGATCCAGGGGATGATGGGCCATGGCCTACCTGGAGGCCATGAGCTGCGTCCACAGGTGGGTGCTGTGGGGTGGGATCCATGGGAATGGGCTGGGATCCATGGGAATGGGCTGGGATCCAGGGGGAATGGACTGGGAGCTGTTGGGATGGGCTGGGATCCAGGGGATGATGGGCCATGGCCTACCTGGAGGCCATGAGCTGTGTCCACAGGTGGGTGCTGGGGGGTGGGATCCATGGGAATGGGCTGGGATCCATGGGAATGGGCTGGGATCCAGGGGATGGGCTGGGATCCACCAGGAATGGGCTGGGATCCATGGGAATGGGATGGGATCCACCAGGGAAATGGGCTGGGATCCAGGGGATGATGGGTCATGGCCTACCTGGAGGCCAGCAACTTCATCCACAGGTGGGTGCCGTGGGATTGGAGCTGCTGGGATCCATGGGAATGGGTTGGGATCCACAGGAATGGGCTGGGAGCTGCTGGGATGGGCTGGGATCCAGGGGATGGGCGGGGATCCACGGGGATGGGCCATGGCCTACTGGAAGCCATGAGCTGCGTCCACAGGTGGGTGCCGGGGGATTGGATCCATGGGAATAGGCTGGGATCCACGGGGATGGGCTGGGATCCACGGGAATGGGCTGGGATCCATGGGAATGGGCTGGGATCCATGGGAATGGGCTGGGATCCACAGGAAATGGGCTGGGAGCTGCTGGGATGAGCTGGGATTCACTGGGATGGGCTGGGATCCAGGGAATGGACTGGGATCCAGGGGATGGGATGGGATCCACTGGGATGGGCTGGGATCCACAGGGATGGGCTGGGATCCAGGGGATGGGCTGGGCTGGGCTGGGATCCACAAGGATGGGCTGGGATCCACAGGGATGGGCTGGGATCCAGGGGATGGCTTGGGATTTAGGGGGATGATGGGCTGGGATCTAGAGGGAGATGGGTTAGGATCCAGGGGGAGAAGGTGAGTGGGAGGAGCTGTGGGGCCCTGGGGTGATGGGAGAGGGGGGTGTCCAGGGGTGGGATCTCCTTCTCCTCCATCCCCTTCTCCAGCATCCCCTTATCCTCCATCCCTTTCTCCTCCATCCCTTTCTCCTCCATCCCTTCTCCTCCATCCCCTTCTCCTCCATCCCCTTCTCCTTCTCTTCTCTATCCCCTTCTCTGTCCCTTCATCCCCTTCTCCATCCCTTCTCCACCCGTTCTCCATCATCCCCTCCCTATCCCTTCCCTATCCCTTTTCCGTCCCTTCTCCATCCCCTTCTTTATCCTTTTCCCACCCCTTCTCCCCATTCCAGGCTCTCTCTCCTCACTCCCGCTGTTATCCCGGTTATCTGGGTGTGCCCCTCCCTTTCCATCCCTCCCCCTGTCCCTCCCAGCCTCTCCCTCCTCACTCCCGCTGTTATCCCGGCTATCCCGGTGTGTCCCCTCCCTCTCCCTGCTCACTCCCGCCGTTATCCCGGTTATCCAGGCGTGTTCCCTCCCTCTCCCTGCTCACTCCCGCCGTTATCCCGGCTCTCCGGGCGTGTTCCCTCCCTCTCCCTGCTCACTCCCGCGGTTATCCCGGCTCTCCGGGCGTGTTCCCTCCCTCTCCCTGCTCACTCCCGCTGTTATCCCGGTTATCCAGGCGTGTTCCCTCCCTCTCCCTGCTCACTCCCGCCGTTATCCCGGCTATCCGGGTGTGTTCCCAGTCTCTCCCTGCTCACTCCCGCGGTTATCCCGGCTCTCCGGGCGTGTTCCCTCCCTCTCCCTGCTCAATCCCGCGGTTATCCCGGCTCTCCGGGTGTTCCCTCCCTCTCCCTGCTCACTCCCGCGGTTATCCCGGCTCTCCGGGTGTTCCCTCCCTCTCCCTGCTCACTCCCGCCGTTATCCCGGCTCTCTGGGCGTGTTCCCTCCCTCTCCCTGCTCACTCCCGCCGTTATCCCGGCTCTCCGGGCGTGTTCCCTCCCTCTCCCTGCTCACTCACACCGTTATCCCGGCTCTCTGGGCGTGTTCCCTCCCTCTCCCTGCTCACTCACGCCGTTGTCCCGGCTCTCTGGGCGTGTTCCCTCCCTCTCCCTGCTCACTCACGCCGTTGTCCCGGCTCTCCGGGCGTGTCCCCTCCCTCTCCCTGTCCCTCCCAGTCCCTCCCTGTCCCTCCCAGTCTCTCTCTGCTCACTCCCGCGGTTATCCCGGCTCTCCGGGCGTGTTCCCGCAGGGACATCGCGGTGCGGAACATCCTGGTGGCCTCTCCCGACTGCGTCAAGCTGGGAGACTTCGGCCTCTCCCGCTACATCGAGGATGAGGAGTATTACAAAGGTAGGGGGGCGCTGGAGCCGGGAATGCCTTCCCTGGAACCGGGAATGCCTTCCCTGGAACCGGGAATGTCTGCCCGCGGAGATCCCTTCCCTGGGAGCCGGGAATGCCTTCCCTGGGAGCCGGGAATCCTGTCCCGCTTTCCTTCCTGCTGGAGCCAGGAATGCCTTCCCTGGGAGCTGGGAATCCCTTCCAAGGGGACCAGGAATCCTGTCCCACTGGGAGCTGGGAATCCCTTCCCTGGGAGCTGGGAATCCCTTCCCGGGGGAACTGGGAATCCCTTCCAAGGGGACCAGGAATCCCATCCCACTGGAGCTGGGAATCCCTTCCTGCTGGAGCTGGGAATGCCTTCCCTGGGAGCTGGGAATCCCTTCCAAGGGGACCAGGGATCCCTTCCCGCTGGGAACTGGGAATCCCTTCCAAGGGGACCAGGAATCTTGTCCCACTGGGAGCTGGGAATCCCTTCCCTGAGAGCTGGGAATCCCTTCCCGCTGGAGCTGGGAATCCCTTCCCTGGGAGCCGGGAATCCCGTCCTGCTGGAGCTGGGAATGCCTTCCCTGGGAGCTGGGAATCCCGTCCCTCTGGAGCCAGGAATCCCGTCCCGCTGGAGCCGGGGTTGTCCCCTCCCTCCCCAACCCCTTCCCATCCCTTTCCAGCCTCCGTGTCCCGCCTGCCCATCAAGTGGATGTCTCCCGAATCCATCAACTTCCGACGCTTCACCACGGCCAGCGACGTCTGGATGTTCGGTGAGGGTGGGAAACCGGGATGCTGGGATGGGCTGGGATGCTGGGAGCCCTCCTGCCAGGAATGGGGACAGATCCTGCTCTGGAATGGGGGGTTATCCCAACCTTATCCCGGGGGGAGCCACCCTGGGGAAGGGCTTCCAGTCCACCAGCCCTGGGGGCTTCCTGATCCTCCTTCTCCAGGGAATTTCGGGAAGTTTTGGGGCTGAGTTGAACCCCATTCCCTGTGAATATCCATCCACCCATTCCCTGTGGATATCCATCCAGCCATTCCCTGGAAATATCCATCCACCCATTCCCTGTGAATATCCATCCACCCATTCCCTGTGAATATCCATCCACCCATTCCCTGTGATTATCCATCCAGCCATTCCCTGTGGATATCCATCCACCCATTCCCTGTGGATATCCATCCACCCATTCCCTGAGGATTTCCATCCACCCATTCCCTGTGGATATCCATACAGCCATTCCCTGTGAATATCCATCCACCCATTCCCTGTGAATATCCATCCACCCATTCCCTGTGAATATCCATCCACCCATTCCCTGTGGATATCCATCCACTCATTCCCTGTGGATATCCATCCACCCATTCCCTGTGGATATCCATCCAGACATTCCCTGTGGATATCCATCCATCCATTCCCTGTGAATATCCATCCACCCATTCCCTGTGGATATCATCCACCCATTCCCTGTGAATATCCATCCACCCATTCCCTGTGGATATCCATCCACCCATTCCCTGTGGATATCCATCCACCCATTCCTGTGGATATCCATCCACCCATTCCCTGTGGATATCCACCCAGCCATTCCCTGTGGATATCCATCCACCCATTCCCCTGGAAAGATCCATCCACCCATTCCCTGGAAATATCCATCCACCCATTCCCTGTGGATATCCATCCACCCATTCCCTGTGGGTATCCATGCACCCGTTCCCTGTGGATATCCATCCAGCCATTCCCTGGAAATATCCATCCACCCATTCCCTGTGGATATCATCCACCCCTTCCCTGTGGATATCATCCACCCATTCCCTGTGGATATCATCCACCCCTTCCCTGTGAATATCCATCCACCATTCCCTGTGGATATCCATCCACCCATTCCCCTAGGGAAGGGCTTCCATTGAACCACCATTGGGTGCTTCCTGCTCCTTCTTCTCCAGGGAATTTTGGGAAGTTTTGGGGCTGAGTTGAACCCCATTCCCTGTGGATATCCATCCACCCATTCCCCGAGGATTTCCACCCACCCATTCCCGTGGCTTCTGGAGCTCTTTTCCCACTGTGTCCGTCCCTAAAATCCTGCTCTGCAGTGGCAGGTTATCCCAGACTTATCCTGGTAGAAGCCACCCTAGGGAAGGGCTTCCATTGAACCACCATTGGGTGCTTCCTGCTCCTTCTTCTCCAGGGAATTTCGGGAAGTTTTGGGGCTGAGTTAAACCCCATTCCCTGGAAATATCCATCTCCTTGTCCATCCACCCATTCCCCTAGGGAAGGGCTTCCATTGAACCACCATTGGGTGCTTCCAGCTCCTTCTTCTCCAGGGAATTTTGGGAAGTTTTGGGGCTGAGTTGAACCCCATTCCCTATGGATATCCATCTATCCATTCCCCTAGGAAAGGGCTTCCATTGAACCACCATTGGGTGCTTCCTGCTCCTTCTTCTCCAGGGAATTTCGGGAAGTTTTGGGGCTGAGTTAAACCCCATTCCCTGTGGATATCCATCCACCCATTCCCGTGGCTTCTGGAGCTCTTTTCCCACTGTGTCCATCCCTAAAATCCTGCTCTACAGTGGCAGGTTATCCCAAAGTTATCCTGTAGAAGCCACCCTAGGGAAGGGCTTCCACTGAACCACCATTGGGTGCTTCCAGCTCCTCCTTCTCCAGGGAATTTTGGAAAGCTTTGGGGCTGAGTTAAACCCCATTCCCTGGAAATATCCATCTCCTTGTCCATCCACCCATTCCCCTAGGGAAGGGCTTCCATTGAACCACCATTGGGTGCTTCCTGCTCCTTCTTCTCCAGGGAATTTCGGGAAGTTTTGGGGCTGAGTTAAACCCCAATCTCTGGAAATCCCCATCCCCACTCTCCACCCTCCCATTCCCGTGGCCTCTGGCTCTCCCCTTCCCCCCTTCCGCATCCCTAAAATCCCTCTCCCCGGAGCTCCTCCCCCCTCCCTTCCCTCTGCCCTTCTCCCCGGGGGAATCCCAAAAGCCCCGCCCTTCATCCCGGACGATCCGTGGGATGACGATGCACGCCCTGGGCTGGCAGGGGTGTGCGTGTGGGAGATCCTGAGCTTCGGGAAGCAGCCCTTCTTCTGGCTGGAGAACCGCGAGGTGATCGCGGTGCTGGAGAGGGGCGACCGCCTGCCCAAGCCCCAGCCCTGCCCGCCCGTGCTCTACACCCTCCTCACCCGCTGCTGGGACTACGACCCACGGGAGAGGCCCACCTTCAAGGACCTGGTGTGCAGCCTCAGGTGGGCGGCAGATCCCGGGGGAAAGGGAGGGAAAAAGGGGAGGGAAAAGGGGGAGGGGGAAAAACTGAGGCGGGAAGGGGTGGGGAGGGACGGTGGTTTGGATCGTGGAGGGGTTGGAGATCACGGGGGAGCATTTGGTGGTGGGGCAGGGGGTGGGAGGGAAGTGCTTGGCTTCCTGGGAAAGGGTCCTGATCCCACATTTCCTGGGATCGTCCCTGGGGATGCTGGGGTGGATCAGGCTGTGTCCTCCCGATCCTTTCCCTCGGCTCTTCCCACCCCTCCCTCGTGTTTTCCCACCCTTTCCTCGTGCTCCCTCGTGTTTTCCTGGGGTGGAATTGAAGTGCTTGCCTTCCTGGGAAAGAGTCCTGATCCCACATTTCCCTGGGATCATCCCTGGGGATGCTGGGGTGGATTAGGATGTGTCCTCCCAATCCTTTCCCTTGGCTCTTCCCACTCCTCCCTTCTGTTTTCCCACCCCTCCCTCTGCTTCCTCGTGTTTTCCCACCCTTTCCTTGTGCTCCCTCGTGTTTTCCCGGGGTGGGATGGAAGAGCTTGGCCTCCTGGGAAAGGTTCTGATCCCACATTTCCCTGGGATCGTCCCTGGGAATGCTGGGGTGGACCAGGTTGTGTCCTACCGGTCCTTTCCCTTGGCTTTTCCCATCTCTCCCTGTGTTCCCTCGTGTTTTCCCACCCTTTCTTTGTGCTCCCTTGTGTTTTCCTGTGGTGGAATTGAAGTGCTTGGCTTCCTGGGAAAGAGTCCTGATCCCACATTTCCCTGGGATCATCCCTGGGGATGCTGGGGTGGATCAGGCTGTGTCCTACCGGTCCTTTCCTTTGGCTTTTCCCATCTCTCCCTGTGTTCTCCCACGCTTTCCCGCGCTTTCTTTGTGTTTTCCTGTGGTGGAATTGAAGTGCTTGGCTTCCTGGGAAAGATCCTGATCCCACATTTCCCTGGGATCATCCCTGGGAATGCTGGGGTGGATCAGGCTGTGTCCTCCCGATCCTTTCCCTCGGCTCTTCCCACTCCCTCCCTTCTGTTTTCCCACCCTTTCCTTGTGCTCCCTCGTGTTTTCCTGGGGTGGGATGGAAGTGCTTGGCTTCCTGGGAAAGGGTCCTGATCCCACATTTCCCTGGGATTATCCCTGGGAATGCTGGGGTGGACCAGGCTGTGTCCTCCTGGTCCTTTCCTTTGGCTCTTCCCACTCCTCCCTTCTGTTTTCCTACCCCTCCCTCTGCTCCCTCGTGTTTTCCCACCCTTTCCTTGTTCTCCCTCGTGTTTTCCTGGGGTGGGATTGAAGTGCTTGGCTTCCTGGGAAAGGTTCTGATCCCACATTTCCCTGGGATCGTCCCTGGGAATGCTGGGGTGGACCAGGTTGTGTCCTCCCGATCCTTTCCCTTGGCTTTTCCCATCTCTCCCTGTGTTCCCTCGTGTTTTCCCACCCTTTCTTTGTGCTCCCTTGTGTTTTCCTGTGGTGGAATTGAAGTGCTTGCCTTCCTGGGAAAGATCCTGATCCCACATTTCCTGGGATCATCCCTGGGAATGCTGGGGTGGATCAGGATGTGTCTTCCCAATCCTTTCCCTTGGCTCTTCCCAACCCTCCTTGTTCTCCCTCGTGTTTTCCCACCCTTTCCTTCTGCTCCCTCGTGTTTTCCCACTCTTTCTTTGTGTTTTCCTGGGGTGGAATTGAAGTGCTTGGCTTCCTGGGAAAGGGTCCTGATCCCACATTTCCCTGGGATCATCCCTGGGGATGCTGGGGTGGATCAGGCTGTGTCCTCCCGATCCTTTCCCTCGGTTCTTCCCACCCCTCCCTCTGCTCCACGGTGTTTCCCAAGGCCCATCCCTCCCCCATCCCGCTCCCTGGGCCGTGGGGCCGCGGGAATTCCCCATCCCCCGGGATTGTCACCCTCCCTGTGCCCCTCCAGCGACATTTACCTGATGGAGAAGGAGCTGGCCGAGGAGCAGGAGCGGAACCACCGGCACCGGCCCCCCAAAATCACGGAGCCCCCGGCCCTCCAGGAGCCGCCTCCCAAGGTGGGGATGGATCAGGAATTCCCCCCCCTCCGCGGGCGGGAGGGACACGGAGGTGGCACCTCCTGGGGCCGTTCCCTTCCTGACTTGTGCCGGTCCTGCCCTTCCCACAGCCCAGCCGGCCCGTGTACAAACCGCCCTCCCAGAACAACCTGCTGGCTCCCAACCTGCAATTCCAGGTGAGGTCCCGCCGGGAAGCCCCTCCCGGAGATGGAGAACAGGTCCTGGGGGGTGTTTGGGGGCCCTGAGGGGCTCCGGGGCCACCACCGAGGCCCATCCCGTCCCGCCGAGCTGGGGGAGGGATCAGGGAACCACGGGGTGGCTCAGGCTGGAAAATCCCTGCGGGATCCTGGAGTCCAACCCTCCCCCCCAGCACTGCCCAGGCCAGCCCTGCCCCTGTCCCCAAGGGCCACATCCCCGGGGACTGGGAATCCCTGCAGGGATGGCGACTCCAGCCCTGCCCTGGGAGCTTCATTCCAGTGTTTAAACACCATTTCCAGGCGGGAATTGTTCCCGATATCCCACCTACCCCTCCCCCGGCACAACTGGAGGCCATTCCCTCTTCTCCTGGCCCTCGTTCCCTGGGAACTGGGGACATCTCTCCCCTCCTGGCAGGGAGTTGTGGGGCAGGAAAAGGTCCCTCCTGATCCTTCTTTTCTCCGGGATGAGCCCCCCCGGCTCCCTCAGCCATTCCAGGTTCTCCAGCCCCTTCCCGGCTCCCTCATCCGCTCCCCGCGGACCGGGATGATCCCTCCACACCCCGCTGGGAGCCGGAGCTCTCCAGGCTCAATTCCCCCATCCCACATTCCAGCCGAGGTCTCTCCAATCCCCCCGGCACGTCCCACTCTGCCCCGGCCTCTCCCGGCCCCGCTCCCGCTGCCCCCCACCCCGCGCTGTCCATCCCCGTGTCCGTCCGTGTGTCCGCACTGACCCCCCCGCTCCGTGTGCCGTGTCCCCCTCCCCGCGCTGCCCCCGTGCCAGGTTCCCGAGGGTCTCTGTGCCAGCTCCCCCGCGCTCGCCGGCCCCGGCCCCGCCGAGTACCAGAGCCCCGGCCCGGGGGGGCCCCTGCGCACGCCGCCCCCCCAGCGCCACGGCAGCGCCTTCAAGCGCCGCAGCATGAGGGTAAGACCGGCATGCCTGGGGTCCCCCGCCTTCTCTCTGGAGTGCCCGGTGTCCCCCAGCCTGCCTGGTGTCCCCTGCCTTCCCTCTGGAGTGCCCGGTGTCCCCTACCTTCTCCCCAACCTGCCCAGTGTCCCCTGTCTTCCTCAGGCACTGCCCAGTGTGTCCCCCAGCCTGCCTGGTGTCCCTGCCTTCCCTCGGGAGTGCCCGGTGTCCCCCAGCCTGCCCAGTGTCCCTGCCTTCCCTCTGGAGTGCCTTGTGTCCCCCGTCTTCCTCAGCCACTACCCGGTGTCTCCCGCCTTCCGTCTGGAGTGCCTCGTGTTCCCCA
Organism: Myiozetetes cayanensis; assembly: GCF_022539395.1. Classification (NCBI taxonomy): domain Eukaryota; kingdom Metazoa; phylum Chordata; class Aves; order Passeriformes; family Tyrannidae; genus Myiozetetes; species Myiozetetes cayanensis. The sequence goes on along the minus strand of NW_026086628.1, from coordinate 68,580 downwards.
CCTTCCTCAGGCACTGCCTGGTGTCCCCCACCTTCCCCCTGGAATGCCTGGTGTCCCTGCCATCCCCCTGGAGTGCCCGGTGTCCCCTTCCTTCCCTGGGCACTGCCTGGTGTCCCCCACCTTCCCTCTGGAGTGCCCGGTGTCCCTGCCTTCCCTGGGCACTGCCCGGTGTCCCCCACCTTCCCTCTGGAGTGCCCGGTGTCCCCCAGCCTGCCCGGTGTCCCCTGCCTTCCCCTGGGCGCCCGGTGTCCCCCTGCCTGTGTCCCTGCCTGCCCGGTGTCCCCAGCCTGCCCGGTGTCCCCTGCCTTCCCTCTGGAGTGCCCAGTGTCCCCCGCCTTCCCCTCGGGACTGCCCGGTGTCCCCCGCCTTCCCCAGCCCTGCCTGGTGTCCCCCCGCCTTCCCTCTGGAGTGCCCGGTGTCCCCCCGCCTGTCCAGTGTCCCCTGCCTTCCCTCTGGAGTGCCCGGTGTCCCCTGCCTTCCCGTGTACCCTGCCTGGTGTCCCTGCCCACCTGTCGGTGTCCCCCACCTTCCTCAAGCACTACCTGGTGTCCCCTTCCTTCCCTGGGCACTGCCTGGTGTCCCCCACCTTCCCTCTGGAGTGCCCGGTGTCCCCCAGCCTGCCCGGTGTCCTCTGCCTTCCTCCGAACTTGCCTTGTGTCCCCTGCCTTCCCCCCGCCTGCCCGGTGTCCCCCACCTTCCCCCTGTGGTGATCCTGGTGGTGATCCCGGTGTTGGTCCCAGTGTTGTTCCCGGTGGTGATCCCTGTCATGATCCTGGTGTTGGTCCCAGTGGTGATCCCAGTGGTGATCCTGGTGTTGGTCCCAGTGGTGATCCCAGTGGTGACCCAGTGTTGGTCCCAGTGTTGGTCCCGGTGTTGGTCCCAAGCAAATGTTTGGGTTTAAAGTGATTCTGGTTTGGCCATTGGGGTTTGGTCCTTTGGGTTTGGGGTTTTACCCTTTGGGTTTAGGATTTGGCCATTGGAGTTTGGCCCTTTGGGTTTGGGGTTTGGCCATTGGGGTTTTATCCATTGGGATTTTGTTCACTGGGGTTTTGTCCATATGGGTTTTATCCAGTGGGGTTTTATCCATTGGGGTTTGATGTTCCCAAAAAGAGCTGGGAAATAGGGCTGGGGCTCCTTGGGAATTTGGAGTGGTTCCTTGGGATTTAGGGCAGTTCCTCAGGGGATTGGGGCAGTTCCTTGGGAATTTGGGGCAGTTCCTCGGGAATTTGGGGCAGTTCTTCGGGAGTTTGGGGCAGTTCCTTGGGATTTTAGGCTGGTTCCTTGGGAATTTGGGGCGGTTCTTTGGGATTTTAGGGCAGTTCCTCAGGAGTTTGGGGCAGTTTCTCCGGAATTTGAGGCAGTTCCCTGGGAATTTGGGGCAGTTCCTCCAAAATCTGGAGCTGTTCCTCGGGATTTTAGGGCAGTTCCTCGGGACTTTGGGACAGTTCCTTGGGGGTTTGGGGTGGTTCCTGGGGACTTTAGGGCAGTTCCTCAGGAATTTGGGGCAGTTCCTCAGAACTTTAGGGCATTCCCTCGGGACTTTGGGGCAGTTCCTCGGTGATTTGGGACGCTCCCTCGGGTTTTTTCACAGCCCCTCGGGACTTTGGGATGGTCCCTCGGTAATTTGGGGTGGTCCCTCAGGACTTTAGGGGCGGTCCCTCGGGACTTTAGGACTGTTCCTCGCGACTTCGGGATGGTCCCTCAGGAATCTGGGACGGCCCCTCGGGACTTTGAGGTGGTTCTTTGGGACTTTGGGGCGGTTCTTTTGGACTTTGGGGCAGTTCCTCGGGATTTTGGGACGCTCCCCCGGTACTTTGGGACGCTCCCTCGGTACTTTGGGGCGCTCCTTCGGGACTTTAGGGCAGTTCCTCGGGATTTCTGGGGCACTCCCTCGTGATTTTGGGACACTCCTCCGATACTTTGGGGCGCTCCCTCGGTAATTTGGGGCGCTCCCCCGGGACTTTGGGGCAGTTCCTCGGGACTTTGGGGCGCTCCCCCGGTACTCAGGGGCTGTCCCCCGGTAGTCTGGGGCTGTCCCCCGGGATTTTGGGACGCTCCCCCGGTGGTCCGGGTCTGTCCCCCGGGCGTGCCGGAGCTGACGCCGCCCGTGCCGGTGCAGGAGGAGGATTTCCTGCGGCCGAGCAGCCGGGAGGAGGCGCAGCGGCTGCTGCAGGCGGAGCGGCTCAAGGTGGAGCGGGTGATGGAGCGGCAGCAGCGGGAGATGCTGGAGGACGATCGGTGGCTGCGGCAGGAGGTGGAGAGCCTGGTGAGAGAGAGGGGGAGACAGCCCGGGAATGCGGGAATGTGGGAATGCGGGAATGGGGGAATGCGGGAATGCGGGAATCTGGGAATGCGGGAATGGGGAATGCAGGAATGGGGGCCTTGGAGATCGGCCCGTTCTGTCCCGGAGACCTCCCCTGTCCCAGGGGATCCAACCCGGCCTGGGACACTGCAGGGATCCAGGGGCAGCCACAGCTTCCCTGGGAATTCCAGCCCAGCCGGGAATCCCTTCCCAATCTCCCACCCCAATCTCCCCTTTCCCAGTGGGAAGCCATTCCCTGTGTCCTGCCATTCCAGGCCCTGAGCCCAAATCCCTCTCCAGCTCTCCTGGAGCCCCTGCAGGCTCTGGAAGGGGCTCCCAGCTCTCCCTGGATCCTTCCCTGCTCCAGCCTGGCCATTCCCAGCTCTCCCAGCCTGGATCCAGAGCCTGACATTGGATCCATCCCCAGCCCAACTCCTCTCTGGGAAGGAGTTTTAAGGAACTTTTTAAGCCCTTTTGGAATTATCTGATACAAAGCAAAGTTTGGCTCCCTCTGGATCCCTGGGAATGAAGCCCCTTCCCCTCCCACCTTCCCAGACCCTGCTGGAATCCCCTCCTGTCCTGTGTTCCAGGTGTATCCCAAAAATAAGGAAAATCCCCTTTTTCCTCCCCTATTTTTCTCCCCCTTTTCCTCCCTTTTTTCTCCCCCTTTCTCCCTCCTTGCCCCCCTTTTTTCCCATCTTCCCCCCTTTTTTTCTCCTGTTTTTTTCCTCCTCTTTTTTCCCCTCCTATTTTTCTTTTCACTCTCTTTCTCCCCTTTTTTCCACTTTCTCCCTTTTTTTTTCCCTTTCCCACCATTTTTTCCCTTCTTTTTTTGGCCCCTATTTTATCCCCCTTTTTATTACCTTTTTTAATCCCCTTTTTTTCTCCCCTTTTTTCTCCCCTTTCCCCTCCATTTTTTCCTCCTTTCCCCTCCTTTCTTATCTCCCCTTTTTTCCTCCCCTTTTTATTTTCCCCTTTTTTCCCCTCTTCCCCTCTTTTTCCCCTTTCCCCCCTTTTCCCCTTTTTTCCCATTTTTCACCTCTCCCCCCTTTGTTTTCCCATTTTCCCCCTTTCCATCCTTTTCCCCCTATTTTTCCCCCTTTCTCCCCTTTTTCCCCTCTTTTCTCCTCTCTTTTTCCTCCTTCCACCCCTTTTTCCTTCTTTTTTTCCTCCTTTCCCCTTTTCTCCTCTTTCACCCCTTTTCTCCCCTTTTTCTCCCCTTTTTGTCTCCCCTTTTGTCTCCCTTTTTTTCTCCCCTTTTTCTCCTCTTTTCCCTCCTTCCCCCCTTTTCCTTTCCCCCTTTTCCCCTTTTCCTCCTTTTCCCCCTTGTTCCCCTTTTCCCCTCTTTCCCCCTCCTTCTCTCCTATTTCCCCTTTTTTCCCCTCTTTGTTTTTCTTTTTCCCCTTTCCCACACCTTTTTCCTTCTTTTTTTTTCTCCTTTCCCCTCCTTTTCTCCTTTTCCCCCTCTTTTATCTCCTTTTTCTCCCTTTTTTCTCCTTTTTTTATCTCCTTTTTCTCCCCTTTTTCTCCCCTTTTTATCTCCCTTTTTTCCTCCCCCTTTTTCCCGTTTTTCCCCCTTTTCCCCCTATTTTTCCCTTTTTTTCCCCACCCCCTTTTCCTTCTTTCTTTCCTCCTTTTCCCCCTTTTTTTCCTCCTTTTCCCCCTTTTTTCCCTTCCCCCTTTCCCCCCCTTTTCCCCGCCTTTTTCCCCCCTTTTCCCCCCCTTTCCCCCTCCTTTTTCCCCCCTTTTCCCGGGTCTCTCACCGAGTTTCTGCCCTCGCAGGACCCCACGGTGTTCATGAACAACAACAACCTCCCCCCGGTGAGTGATCCCAGCCCCGGCCAAATCCCGGCATGGGGAGATGATGGGAATTGGACTCCGCCCCTTTTTTTTGGGATCTCCTTCCCCTTCCCTCGCCCGGGGAGGGGTCGAACATTTCCCCATTTCCCCCTCACTTTGGGGAAAAAAAACACCTGAAAATGAAAATCCTGGGAAATGCTGGGGGACGTTGGGGGGGGTTGGAGCCTCCCAGGAAGTTCCAGGAGGGATTGGCGATGCCTCTTCCCTCTTTTCCCGCCCCCAGCCAGGATTTGGTGCCTCTAATTCCCTATTTTTCCCCCCAATCCGCAGCTGCTCCCGGAGAAGGAGACGGATTACAGTGAGTTCCCGGGGTTTTCCAGGGATCCCCCCTGGATCCCCCCACTCTGGGGCCGGGAGGAGCCTCGGGAATGGGATTTGGGATCCTCCCGGCTTTGGAGCATCCCGGGAAAGGGGATCCCGGGGGGAAGGCGGGACGGCTGGGATGGGACAGGGACACGCTGCTCCGGGAGGGGGGGGGATGGAATTCCAGGGGGTCCCGCAGCATTCCAAGGGCTCCCACAGCATTCCCAGGGCTCCTGCAGTGGTCCCAGGGGTCCCAGGGGTCCCACAGCATTCCAAGGGGTTCTGAGCATTCCCAGAGGTCCCGCAGCATTCCCAGGGGTTCTGCAGCATTCCCAGGGGTCCCTGCAGCATTCCAAGGGGTCCTTCAGCATTCCCAGGGGTTCTGCAGCATTCCAAGGGGTCCTTCAGCATTCCCAGGGCTCCTGCAGCATTCCCAGGGGTTCTGCAGCATTCCAAGGGGTCCTTCAGCATTCCCAGGGCTCCTGCAGCATTCCCAGGGGTTCTGCAGCATTCCCAAGGATCCTGCAGCGTTCCCAAGGATCCTTCAGCATTCCCAGCGGTCCCGCAGCATTCCCAGGGGTTCTGCGGCATTCCAAGGGTTCCTGCAGCATTCCCAGGGGTCCCGCAGCATTCCCAGGGGTCCCGCAGCATTCCAAGGGGTCCTGCAGCGTTCCCCAGGATTCTGCAGCGTTCCCAGCGGTCCTGCAACATTCCCAGGGGTCCCAGGTGTCCTGCAGAATTCCCAAGGGTCCCACATCATTCCCAAGGATCTTGTAGCATTCCCAGGGCTCCTGCAACATTCCCAGGAGTCCCAGGGCTCTTGCAGCATTCCCAGGGGTCCTGCAGCATTCCCAGGGGTTCTGCAGCATTCCCAGAGGTCCTGCAGCATTCCCACAGGTCCCAAGGGTCCTTCAGAATTCCCACAGGTCCTACAGCATTCCCTGGTGTCCCGCGGCATTCCCAGAGGTCCCACAGCATTCCCAGGGGTCCCGCAGCATTCCCAGGGGTCCCGCAGCATTCCCAGGGTTCTGTGGGAGCCGCTGGACTGACTGTCCTTCCTTCCTTCCTTCCTTCCTTCCTTCCCTCCCTCCCCTCCCTGCGGATCCAGCGCAGTTCACGGGACCCCCCCAGAAGCCTCCGAGACTCGGGGCACAGGTGAGACCCCCCTGGATCGGGATTGGGACACCCTGATCCTCATCCTGATCCTCATCCTCATCCTGATCCTGCAGCCCAGCCCCTCTTCCCCCTGTGATCCCACTATTCCCTGTGCATCCCTGTGATCCTGCTGTTCATGCTCCTGTTCCCATTGTGATCCCGCTGTTCCCCCTGTGATCCCGCTGTTCCCCCTGTGATCCCGCTGGTTCCCCTGTGATCCCGCTGGTTCCCCCTGTGATCCCACTGTTCCCCCGGTAATTCCACTGTTCCCTGTGCATCCCTGTGATCCCGCTGTTCACGCTGTTCCCTGTTCCCATTCGCAGCCTGGATCACATCCGGACTGTGGGGATGACGCCGTGTACGGCCACGTGACGGGGCTGGTTCCCTGTTCCCTGTTCCCTCTGTGATCCCGCTGTTCCCTGTTCCCATTCCCAGCCTGGATCACCCCCGGATCGGGGGGATGACGCCGTGTACGGCCACGTGACGGGGCTGGTTCCCTGTTCCCTGTTCCCATTTTAATCCAGCTGTTCCCTGTTCCCTGTTCCCATTTTAATCCATCTGTTCCCTGTTCCCATTCCCAGCCTGGATCACCCCCGGATCGGGGGGATGACGCCGTGTACGGCCACGTGACGGGGCTGGTTCCCTGTTCCCTGTTCCCATTTTAATCCATCTGTTCCCATTCCCAGCCTGGATCACCCCCGGATCGGGGGGATGACGCCGTGTACGGCCACGTGACGGGGCTGGTTCCGTGTTCCCTATTCCCATTTTAATCCCGCTGTTCCCTGTTCCCATTTTAATCCCGCTGTTCCCATTCCCGCAGGTAGCACCCCTGGATCGGGGGGATGACGCCGTGTACGGCCACGTGACGGGGCTGGTGCGGGCGGTGCTGCAGCTCAAGAACGACGTCAGCCTCCTGCCCCCCCAGGAGTACATCCTGGCCGTCAAGGTGGGATGGAATTCCACGGCACACCGCGCCGGGAAGCGGGAATGAGCCTTCCTGGGGAGCGGGGGGGGCTCGTGGGTACAGGAGGGAGCATTCCCAGCTCCTCCCTTGGATCCTGGGGTCAGTGGTGGGAGAGGTTTCAACATTCCCAGCTCTTCCATTGGATGCTGGGGTCAATGGTGGGAGAGATTCCGACATTCCCAGCTCCTCCCTTGGATCCTGGGGTCAATGGTGGGAGAGATTCCAACATTCCCAGCTCCTCCATTGGATCCTGGGGTCAATGGTGGGAACAATTCCAGCATTCCCAGCTCCTCCATTGGATCCTGGGGTCAATGCTGGGAGAGTTCCCGACATTCCCATCTCCTCCATTGGATCCTGGGGTCTATGGTGGGAGAGATTCCAGCATTCCCAGCTCCTCCATTGGATCCTGGGGTCAATGGTGGGAACAATTCCAGCATTCCCAGCATTCCAGCTCCTCCTTTGGGTCAATGGTGGGAGAGATTCCAACATTCCCAGCTCCTCCTTTGGGTCAGTGGTGGGAGAGATTCCAACATTCCCAGCTCCTCCATTGTATCCTGGGGTCAATGCTGGGACCGATTCCAACATTCCCAGCTCCTCCATTGGGTCAATGGTGGGAGAGATTCCAACATTCCCAGCTCCTCCCTTGGGTCCTGGGGTCAATGGTGGGAACGATTCCAGCATTCCCAGCTCCTCAGTTGGGATCAATGATAGGAAAGATTCCAACATTCCCAACTCCTCCTTTGGATCCTGGGGTCAATGGTGGGAGAGATTCCAACATTCCCAGCTCCTCCTTTGGGTCAATGCTGGGAGAGATTCCAACATTCCCAGCTCCTCCGTTGGATCCTGGGGTCAATGGTGGGAACAATTCCAACATTCCCAGCTCCTCTGTTGGGTCCTGGGGTCAATGGTGGGAACAATTCCAACATTCCCAGCTCCTCCTTTGGGTCCTGGGGTCAACGAGGCTCTCCCACCACCCCCCCATCCCCCTTTCCCAGTGGGATCCCTTCCTGAGGGACACGAACCATTCCCACACCCTGCCCCGGGGCTGACTCCCTGGGATCCCTCCCGCCTCTGGATCCATGCCAGCCCCGAATCCACGGTCTCCCTCCCGCAGAACGTGGGCCTGGCCCTGCGGAAGCTCATCGGGAGCGTCGATGAGATCCTGCCCGCCCTGCCCGCTGCCTCCCGCACTGAGGTAGGGACGGCCCCAGCCGGGATCCTGCGACATTCCCAGGGATCCCACAGGTCCTGCAGCATTCCCAGGGTCCCGCAGCATTCCCAGGGATCCTGCAGCATTCCCAGGGATCCTGCAGCATTCCCAGGGATCCTGCAGCATTCCCAGGCGTCTTGCAGCATTCCCAGGGCTCTTGCACCATTCCCAGGTGTTCCAGGCCTCCCTCAGCATTCCCAGGGCTCCTGCAGTGTTCCCAGGTGTCTCACAGGTCCTGCAGCATTCCCAGGGATCCTGCACCATTCCCAGGGATCCTGCAGCATTCCCAGGGTCCCGCAGCATTCCCAGGGATCCTGCACCATTCCCAGGGCTCCCGCACCATTCCCAGGGCTCCTTCAACATTCCCAGGGCTCCTTCAGCATTCCCAGGTCTCATGCAGCGTTCCCAGGTGTCCCACAGGTCCCACAGCATTCCCAAGGGTCCCACAGCATTCCCAGGGCTCCTGCAGCATTCCCAGTGCTCCTGCAGCATTCCCAGGGATCCTGCACCATTCCCAGGTGTTCCAGGGCTCACTCAGCATTCCCAGGGCTCCCACAGCATTCCCAGGGATCCTGCACCATTCCCAGGGCTCCCACAGCATTCCCAGGGCTCCCACAGCATTCCCAGGTGCTCCTGCACCATTCCCAGGGAGCCTGCACCATTCTCCAGAGTTCCCACAGCATTCCCAGAGCTTTCACAGCATTCCCAGGACTCCTGCACCATTCCCAGGTGTCCCACAGGTCCCACAGCATTCCCAAGGGTCCCACAGCATTCCCAGGGCTCCCACAGCATTCCCAGGGCTCCTGCACCATTTCCAGGTATCCCATAGGTCTTGCAGCATTCCCAAGGGTCCCGCAGCCTTCCCAGGGGTCCTGCAGCATTCCCAGGTTTTCCAGGGCTCCCTCAGCATTCCCAGGGCTCCCTCAGCATTTCCAGGGCTCCCTCAGCATTCCCAGGGCTCCTTCAGCTGCTCCTGCAGCATTTCCAGGGCTCCTTCAGCATTCCCAGGGCTCCCTCAGCATTCCCAGGGCTCCCTCAGCATTCCCAGGGCTCCCTCAGCATTTCCAGGGCTCCCTCAGCATTCCCAGGGCTCCCTCAGCATTTCCAGGGCTCCTTCAGCATTTCCAGGGCTCCCTCAGCATTCCCAGGGCTCCTGCAACGTTCCCAGGTGTCTCACAAGTCCCGCAGCATTCCCAGGGCTCCTTCAGCATTCCCAGTGCTCCTACAGCATTTCCAGGGCTCCTGCAGCATTCCCAGGACTCCTGCACCATTCCCAGGGAGCCTGCACCATTCTCCAGAGTTCCTGCAGCATTCCCAGGTGTCCCGGGTGTCCTGCAGTGTTCCCAGGGCTCCCGCAGCATTCCTGGGGGTCCTGCAGCATTCCCAGGTGCTCCAGGGCTTCTTCAGCATTCCCAGGGCTCCTTCAGCATTCCCAGGTGTCCCACAGGTCCCGCAGCATTCCCAAGGGTCCCGCAGCCTTCCCAGGGGTCCTGCAGCATTCCCAGGTGTTCCAGGGCTCCCTCAGCATTCCCAGGTCTCCTGCAGCATTCCCAGGTGTTCCAGGGCTCCCTCAGCATTCCCAGGGCTTCTTCAGCATTCTCAGGGCTTCTTCGGCATTCTCAGAGCTCCTTCAGCATTCCCAGGGCTCCTGAAGCATTCTCAGAGCTCCTTCAGCATTCCCAGGGCTCCTTCAGCATTCCCAGGTGTCCCACAGGTCCCGCAGCATTCCCAGGGCTCCTGCAGCATTCCCAGGGAGCGTGCACCATTCTCCAGAGTTCCCGCAGCATTCCCAGGGCTTCTTCACCATTCCCAGGGCTCCTGCAGCATTCCCAGGTGTCCCAGGGCTCCTGCAGCATTCCCAGGTGTCCCAGGTGTCCTGCAGTGTTCCCAGGGCTCCTGCAGCATTCCCAGGGTTCCAGGGGTCCTGCAGCATTCTCGGGGTCCTTCAGCATTCCCAGAGGCCCTTCAGCATTCCCCTCCTACCTTTGGGAAGCGCCAAACCGAGCCCCTTTTCCACGCCGAAATTCCTGCCGGGAATTCCAACCCCCCGGGGGGAAGCCCAATCCCCTCAAACCCCCGGAGTGCTCCCGCCCTCACCTCCCTTCCTTCCCTCTGCTTCCCAATCCCCCCCCCACTTCCCAAACCCCCGGCTCGGGGTTTGGATCCACAGCCAAAAACCTCGGGGTTTGGACCCGCGGCCATCCCGTGTTTTTTCCTCTCCCCTTCCCCCCCTCTCTCGGGGTTTGGATCCGCGGCCATCCCGTGGTTTTTCCCCCGTGTTTTTTCCCCTCCCCTTCCCCGCCCTCTCTCGGGGTTTGGATTCGCGGCCATCCCGTGGTTTTTCCTTCCCCTTCCCCCTCGCTCGGGGTTTGGATCCGCGGTTTTTTCCCCCGTGTTTTTTCCTTCCCCTTCCCCCTCACTCCGGATTTGGATCCGCGGCCATCCTGTGATTTTTTTCCCCCGTGTTTTTTCCCTCCCCTTCCCCCCCTCACTCGGGGTTTGGATCCACGGCCAAAAACCTCGGGGTTTGGACCCGCGGCCATCCCGTGTTTTTTCCCCCGTGTTTTTCCCTTCCCTTCCCCCCCTCGCTCGGGGTTTGGACCCGCGGCCATCCCGTGTTTTTTCCCCTGTGTTTTTCCCTCCCCTTCCCCCTCGCTCGGGGTTTGGATCCTCGGCCATCCCATTTTTCCCTTTTGTTTTTTCCCTCCCCTTCCCCCTCGCTCGGGGTTTGGATCTGTGACCATCCCGTGGTTTTTTCCCCCGTGTTTTTTCCCTCCCCTTCCCCCTCGCTCGGGGTTTGGATCTGCGGTTTTTTCCCCCGTGTTTTTTCCCTCCCCTTCCCCCTCTCTCGGGGTTTGGATCCACGGCCATCCCGTTTTTCCCTTTTGTTTTTTCCCTCCCCTTCCCCCTCGCTCGGAGTTTGGACCCGTGGTTTTTTCCCCGTGTTTTTTCCCTCCCCTTCCCTCTCTCTCGGGGTTTGGATCCGCGGTTTTTCCCCCCGTGTTTTTTCCCTCCCCCTCCCCCTCACTCGGGGTTTGGATCCGCAGCCATCCCGTGTTTTTTCCCGTGTTTCCTCTCCCCTCTCTCGGTGTTTGGACCCTGGCCATCCGTTTTTTCCCCGGTTTCCCTTCCTCGCTCGGGGTTTGGATCCGCAGCCATCCCCGTGTTTTTCCCTTCCCCCTCTCTCGGTGTTTGGACCCGCAGCCACCCCGTGTTTTTTCCCCGCGTGTTTTTTCCCTCCCCTTCCCCCCCTCTCTCAGGGTTTGGACCCGCGGCCACGCCGTGTTTTTTCCCCGCGTGTTTTCCCCCGCAGATCGAGGGCACGCAGCGGCTGCTGAACAAGGACCTGGCGGCGCTGATCGCCAAGATGCGGCTGGCGCAGCAGAACGCGCACACCTCGCTGGGCCCCGAGTGCCGCCGCCAGCTCCTCGCCGCCTCCCACGCGCTGGCCGTGGACGCCAAGAACCTGCTGGACGCCGTGGACCAGGCCCGGCTCCACGCGCGGCCGTGCCCGGAGTGAGGGGCGGGAGGAGCCGCCGCAAAATCGGCTTTTTTTTTTTTTTTTTTTCGCGCGTGTCCGTGTCCGTCCCCTCCCTCTCTCCCTCCCTCCCTCCCCGCGCTCCGCTCGTGTCTTTTTTGGCGTGGTCTCGTCGCGCTCTTCGCAAGGAAGGGGGGGGCACGCGGTGGTTTTATCCCTGGAAAAGGCTTTGGGGGGGATCAGGGAAAGGAAAGGGATGGAGCTGGAGATCCCTGGGATCCGCCCCTCTGGGTGTGTCCGGCGGAGCCACCCTCACCCCACCCACCCACCCACCCACCCTGCGAGGACGGGGCGGCCGCGGGCGGCGCGTCGGGAACGGGACTGGGACCGGGATTGGGACCGGGATTGGGAACGGAACGGTGCTGGGAGCACGGGGAGTGGGATGCGGGGGAGCTGGAATCCCAGGAAGGGGGGTGGGACACACCGGGGGATCCTGGACCGTGCTGGAATCCCGGGATGAGGGGTGGGACACAGGGGATGGAATCCTGGACCGTGCTGGAATCCCGAGAAGGGGATCCTGGATGGCACTGGAATCCCGGGAAGGGTGTGGGACACACAGAGAGGGGGATCCTGGATGGCTCTGGAATCCCGGGACGGGAATCCTGGATGGCGCTGGAATCCCGGGAAGGGGGTGGGACACAAAGAGAGGACGGGGATCCTGGACCCTGGCGCTGGAATCCCGGGATGAGGGGTGGGACACACGAGGGACAGGGATCCTGGACCGTGCCGGAATCCCGGGAAGGGGATCCTGGATGGCACTGGAATCCCGGGAAGGGGGTGGGACACACGGAGAGGGGGATCCTGGATGGCGCTGGAATCCCGGGAAGGGTGTGGGACACACGGAGAGGGGGATCCTGGATGGCGCTGGAATCCCGGGAAGGGGGTGGGACACACGGAGAGGGGGATCCTGGATGGCGCTGGAATCCCGGGAAGGGGGGGATGGCAGAGGGGCTGTTGTTGCACATTGTACAGAAGAGTTTATTTAATAATGACGCGAAGCGGAGCCCGGGCCGCGCTTCCAGAGCGCTCCCGGCCCCAGATCCCGGTGGATCTGGACACGGAGCGGGAGGACGGTGCCTCCTCCAGCTGGAATTTCGCTCGGTACAAGCGGCGCCGGCAAAAGCCGAGGCTCGGTCGGGTTTTGTGCTTCCAGCTGGGAATTCTTGGCTTTTCCCCAGCAAATTCCCCACCGCGCTGTTCTTCCCACATAAACCCTGAGCAAATCCCGCCTGCGCCTGTCCCTGCCTGTCACCCCCCGGACAATCCATCGGCCACCGGAGCCGGGAAGGGGCTGGAGAACCGGGAATGGCTGAGGGAGCCGGGAAGGGGCTGGAGCAGCGGGAATGGCTGAGGGAGCCGGGAAGGGGCTGGAGAACCGGGAATGACTGAAGGGAGCTGGAGGGGGGGGGGCCTCATCCCAGAGAAAAGGGGGATCAGAAGGGACCTTTTCCCGCCCCACAATTCCCTGCCAGGAGGGGGGAGCCGGGGGGGTGTCCCCAATTCCCAGGGAACAGGGCCAGGAGGAGAGGGAACGGCCTCCAGCTGGGCCAGGGCAGGGGCAGGTGGGATATCGGGAACAATTCCCACCTGGAAATGGTGGTTAAACACTGGAATGAACCTCCCAGGGCAGGGCTGGATTCCCCATCCCTGCAGGGATTCCCAATCCCTGGGGATGTGGCCGCTGGGGACACAGGGCAGGCAGCGCTGGGTCGGACTCGACGCTCTCCAAAGGCTTTTCCAGCCGGAACGATTCCCCAGCTCCCCGATCCCACCCGCCGGGCAGTGCGCTTCCCAAAATCCCTCCAACCCCACTCCCGGCCGCTCCCCGCAAGGAAAACGCGGCGGGGAGGAATTCCCCGAGTCTCCCGGGGCCTGGAAAAGCGGGAGCAGGGAGGGGAAGGTGGGATTGCACAGCGGGATTGCGGCGGGAAACGGAGCCGGGAGGGCTGGGATTTGGGAAGGGGGCGCGGGAAGAGGGGGATTTGGGACGGGGAGGAGAGAGGATTTGGGAAGGAGGAGAGAGGGGATTTGGAAGGAGGAGAGACGATTGGGAAGGAGCGAGGAGAGAGGGATTTGGGAAGGGGGTGCGGGGAGAGGGGGATTTGGGAAGGGGAGGGAGAGAGGGATTTGGGAAGGGGGCGCGAGGAGAGGGGGATTTGCTTGGGATGGACCTCGAAAGGGCAGGTTCTCCCCGAGCTCCCGGGTCCGTGGGCACCTCCTGGGTGGGTTTTTCATCCCAAACCCTTCCCACTTTTCCAGGCCAGCCCTTCCCATCTCCCCCCGGAGCTCGAGTGTGGGACGGGGATGGATCCCTGAGCTCCCGGGTCCGTGGGCACCCCCTGGGTGGGTTTTTCCCTCCCAAACCCTCCCACTTTTCCAGGCCAGCCCTTCCCATCTCCCCCCGCCCCGGGAGCTCCAGAGTGGGATGGGCTGGAACAAACCCCCGGCTCCGGTGGGTTGTGGGGACCCCACGCCGAGCCACGAGGGTGGGCCGGGATCTCCCGGGATCGCGGGGATCGCGGGATCGCTGCCAGGACCCTCCCGCGCTGCCCCTCCCTGGCCGTGCCACCCCCTCCGGGGCTCCCCGCGGTGTCCCCCACCCCTCCTCCGCCCTCCCCCCGGAGTCTCCGTCCCCGCCGGGTTCCCGCCGTTCCCGGGGCGTTCCCGAGGGCTCCCTTAGATCATTCCCGCCAGGTAGGGCGGCAGGAAGAGCCCCGCGGTGCCCAGCAGGCAGACGATGATGAACATCCAGAGGAAGATGCGGTCGATCACCATGGCCACGTATTTCCAGTCCTCCTTCACCTGCCGGGGGCAACGCGGGGGAGGGAGGGCTCAACCCGGGGGATGGGATCCATCCCACCGTTCCCTCGCCCTTCCCGAGGATTCCTGGGCATCGGGAGACCACCCCGGGGCTTCCCAAGTGTGGAGTTATCCCGTGTCTTAGGAAATTCTTGGAATGTCAGGGCTTGGGGCTGTGGGGGTGGGAGGAGGATCCTTCCCTCTGTCTGTGAGGATTCCTTGGGATTGGGAGACCACTCGGAGCTTTCAGGGCAAGGAGAGCCCCCCCCCTGGCTTGGGAAACCCCTGGAATGTCGGGGCTTGGAGGTGAGTGTGGGATCCCAGCACCGATCCCTCGGGGAGGATCCAGGGAATCAGCCGTGGATCCCAGCACTGATCCCTCGGGGAGGTTCCAGGGATCCCAACACTGATCCCTCAGGGATGATTCCAGGGATCCCAACACTGATCCCTCAGGGAGATTCCAGGGATCCCAGCACTGATCCCTCAGGGAGATTCCAGGGATCCCAGCACTGATCCCTCAGGGAGATTCCAGGGATCCCAGCACTGATCCCTCAGGGAGATTCCAGGGATCCCAACACTGATCCCTCAGGGATGTTCCAGGGATCCCAACACTGATCCCTCAGGGAGATTCCAGGGATCCCAGCACTGATCCCTCAGGGATGTTCCGGAGAAACAACCACGGATCCCACTATGGATCGCTCAGGGAGATTCCAGGCATCCCACCAAGGATCCCTCCTGGAGTTGGGGAGCAGAACCCAGGGGCGGGGTCCCCCAGCCCCCATTCCAGGGGTCCCCACTCCCGGAGCAGTCCCCACCCACGGAGCAGTCCCCACTCCTGGAGTAGTCCCCACTCCCGGAGCAGTCCCCACTCCCAAGGAAGTCTCCACTAACTCCTGGAGCAGTCCCCACACACGAAGTCCCCACTCTCAGAGGTCCTCCCCGTGGAGCAGTCCTCACCCGTGTAGCAGTCCCCACCCGTGTAGTAGTCCCCACTCCTGGATCACTCCCACTCCCGGAGCAGTCCCCACCCGTGGAGCAGTCCCCACTCACTCCCGGAGCAGTCTCCACTTCCAAAGCAGTCCCCACTCGTGGAACAGTCCCCACCCACGGAGCAGTCCCCACTCCCGGAGCAGTCCCCACTCCCAGAGCAGTCCCCACTCGTGGAGCAGTCCCCACCCCCAGAGCAGTCCCCACTCCCAGAGCAGTCCCCACCCGTGGAGCAGTCACCACTCACTCCCAGAGCAGTCCCCACTCCCAGAGCAGTCCCCACTTCCGAAGCAGTCCCCACTCGTGGAGCAGTCCCCACCCACGGAGCAGTCCCCACCCACGGAGCAGTCCCCACTCGTGGAGCAGTCCCCACCCACGGAGCAGTCCCCACTCGTGTAGCAGTCCCCACTCACTCCCAGAGCAGTCCCCACCCGTGTAGCAGTCCCCACTCCCAGAGCAGTCCCCACTCGTGGAGCAGTCCCCACCCACGAAGCAGTCCCCACCCACTGATCACTCCCCACCCACGGAGCAGTCCCCACTCACTCCCAGAGCAGTCCCCACTCCTGGAGCAGTCCCCACCCACAGAGCAGTCCCCACTCACTCCCAGAGCAGCCCCCGCTGCCAGAGCAGTCCCCACTCCTGGAGCAGTCCCCACTCACTCACAGAGCAGCCCCCACCCGTGTAGCAGTCCCCACTCCCAGAGCAGTCCTCAATCGTGGCACAGTCCCCACCCACGAAGCAGTCCCCACCCACGGATCACTCCCCACCCACAGAGCAGTCCCCACTCCCAGAGCAGTCCCCACCCGTGTAGCAGTCCCCACGCGTGGAGCAGTCCCCACTCCTGGATCACTGCCCACCCACAGAGCAGTCCCCACTCCCAGAGCAGTCCTCACTCGTGGCACACTCCCCACCCACGGATCACTCCCCACCCACGGAGCAGTCCCCACCCACGGAGCAGTCCCCACTCACTCCCGGAGCAGTCCCCACCCACGGAGCAGTCCCCACTCACGAAGTCCCCCCGCGTGGATCACTCCGCCCCCCCCTCCACGCGTGTCTCAGCCCCCACTCACAGCTCCGTCGGCGTCCTCGGCCCGCAGATGGTCGGCGATGTACTGCACCCCCTCCAGCGCCCGCAGCATCGCGGGCGACAGCGCCGGGCCCCGCCCCGCCCCTTCCTCCTCCTCCTCCTCCTCCTCCTCCTCCTGCTGCTGCTGCCGCTTCTCCTCCTTCCCCCGCGGGGCGGAACCCCCCGAGGAGCCCTTCCCGCAGCGCGCGCGGGGCTCCATCACGGGTGGGGCGCGGCCGGGAAACGCCTTCTGGGGTGGGGAGACCCGGCCGGGAAACGCCTTTTGGGGTGGGGGGACCCGGCCGGGAAACGCCTTTTGGGGTGGGGAGAACCCGGCCGGGAAACGCCTTTTGGGGTGGGGGGACCCGGCCGGGAAACGCCTTCCCCTCCTCTCCTCCCTCCTCCTCCTCCTCGTCCTCATCCCACTTGTCATCCACGTCGGTCTCGAGCCAGCACCGGGAGGAGCTGAGCGGCTCTCGGGGCGGCGGTGCCAGCGGTGTTGGTGACGGTGACAGAGGTGACAGCGGTGACGGTGACAGAGGCGGCACCGGCGGTGGCCGCCCCATGCCCAGCCAGCGCGGCACGCGGCGCAGGAAGACGGCGCGCACCCAGCCCGGCATGGCGTGGGTGCCGGGCGAGCGGTGGTGCACGTTGAGCACGAAGACCGTGATGACGATGGAGAGCGTGACGAAGATCATGGTGAAGAGCAGGTACTCGCCGATGAGCGGGATGACGAGCGAGGTGGAGGGGATGATCTCGGTGATGAGCAGCAGGAAGACGGTGAGCGACAGCAGCACCGAGATGCACAGCGTGATCTTCTCGCCGCAGTCCGAGGGCAGGTAGAAGACGAGCACGGTGAGGCAGGAGATGAGCAGGCAGGGCACGATGAGGTTGATGGTGTAGAAGAGCGGCAGGCGGCGGATGACGAAGCAGAAGGTGATGTCGGGGTAGATCTCGGTGCAGCAGTCGTACTTCTTGGAGTTGTAGGTGCCCGTGGCGTCGATGATGGCCCACTCGCCGCTCTCCCAGTAGTCCTTGAGGTCCACCTGGTGGTCCATGTTCTCCAGGTCGATCTTGGCCTTGTCGTAGGTCCAGGAGCCGAACTTCATCTTGCAGTTCTGCTGGTCGAAGGGGAAGAAGGTGACGTCGATGCTGCAGGAGCTCTTGTAGATGGCGGGGGGCACCCACTGCACCCGCCCGTCCCAGAACAGGTGGGCCTTGGTCATGTGCGTCACCGCGAACTCCCCGTCGGCACTGCGGGGAAACAGGGACTGGGTTAGGGTACAGCTATTCCAACAGGGAATTCTGGAGATGGGATGGGATACAGGGATGGGATGGGATGGTGTCCCAGAACAGGTGGGCCTTGGTCATGTGCGTCACCGCGAACTCCCCGTCAGCACTGCGGGGACACAGGGATCAGGGGCATTCCAACAGGGAATGGGATGGGATACAGGGATGGGATGGGATGGGATGGGATGGGATGGGATGGGATGGGATGGGATGGGATGGGATGGGATGGGATGGATGGGATGGGATGGGATGGGATGGGATGGTGTCCCAGAACAGGTGGGCCTTGGTCATGTGCGTCACCACGAACTCCCCGTCGGCACTGCGGGGACATGGAATGGGTTAGGGTACAGCTATTCCAACAGGGAATTCTGGAGATGGGATGGGATGGGATGGGATGGGATGGATGGGATGGGATGGGATGGATGGGATGGTGTCCCAGAACAGGTGGGCCTTGGTCATGTGCGTCACCGCGAACTCCCCGTCGGCACTGCGGGGAAACAGGGATCAGGGGCATTCCAACAGGGAATGGGATGGGATGGGATGGGATGGGATACAGGGATGGGATGGGATGGATGGGATGGGATGGGATGGGATGGGATGGGATGGGATGGGATGGGATGGGATGGGATAGGATGGGATGGTGTCCCAGAACAGGTGGGCCTTGGTCATGTGCGTCACCGCGAACTCCCCGTCGGCACTGCGGGGAAACAGGGACTGGGTTAGGGTACAGCTATTCCAACAGGGAATTCTGGAGATGGGATGGGATGGGATGGGATACAGGGATGGGATGGGATGGGATGGGGTGGGATGGGATGGGATGGGATGGGATGGGATGGGATGGGATGGGATGGGATGGGATGGGATGGGGAGAGCTGCAGGGATGGGATGGGACAGGATGAGCTGCAGAGATAGGATGAGCTGCAGGGATGGGATGAGCTGCAGGGATGGACCAGGATGCAGGGCTGGGCCGGGATGCAGGGATGGGCTGGGATGATATGCAGGGATGGCCCGGGATGCAGGGCTGGGATTGTGGAGCTGCTGGAGCTGCTGGAGGGTCCTCACTTGTTGTAGAGGACGATGTCTGGGATCCAGATCATCTCCGAGGGCACCCGGATGGAGGTGACGTTGTCGAACTCGGCCGGGTCCCAGCGCAGTTTGTAATCGCTCCACTCCTGGGGGGGACACGCGTGGGGTGGGACGGGACGGGATGGGGCCGCCTCCCCCCTCCCCCCCGGCAGCATTCCCGCTGGGAACAGCTCATGGACACACCCCCGGCAGCATTCCAGCTGGGAACGGCTCATGGACACACCCCCGGCAGCATTCCCGCTGGGAACGGCACACCCCCCAGGCAGTATTCCCGCTGGGAACGGCTCATGGAGACATCCCCCAGGCAGCATTCCCGCTGGGAACGGCTCATGGACACACCCGCCAGGAAGCATTCCCGCTGGGAACGGCTCATGGACACACCCCCATCCCCCAGGCAGCATTCCCAATGGGAATGGCTCATGGACACACCCCCATCCCCCAGGCAGCATTCCCGCTGGGAACAGCTCATGGACACACCCCCATCCCCGCGGCAGCATTCCCACTGGGAACGGCTCATGGACACACCCCCCACACGGCAGCATTCCCGCTGGGAACGGCTCATGGACACCCCCCCCGGCAGCATTCCCGCTGGGAACGGCTCATGGACACACCCCCATCCCCCCCAGGCAGCATTCCCGCTGGGAAAGGCTCATGGACACACCCCCCAGCAGCATTCCCGCTGGGAACGGCTCCTGGACACACCCCCCAGGCAGCATTCCCGCTGGGAACGGCTCCTGGACACACCCCCCAGGCAGCATTCCCGCTGGGAACAGCACACCCCCCAGGCAGCATTCCCGCTGGGAACGGCTCATGGACACACCCCCATCCCCCCCAGGCAGCATTCCCGCTGGGAAAGGCTCATGGACACACCCCCATCCCCCCCGGCAGCATTCCCGCTGGGAACAGCACACCCCCCAGGCAGCATTCCCGCTGGGAACGGCTCCTGGAGACGCCCCGGGAAGGGTGTGGGTGTCTCCCAAAGCCGGCCCCTCCCCGTGCCGGGATTTGGGGTGCGGGGGGGGCTCCGCACCTGCTTCAGCCACACGTTCGTGGTCATCATCTGGTTCTTCTCGTCCTGCGTGGCGTGGGCAGAGAGGGGGGGAAGAGGGATGAGGGCTGGGGGCACATCCCGGGATTCCCGAGTCACGGTTTGGCGCTCCCCGCCGCGGGAATTCGGCTCCCGGAGCGGGGTTTTCCCGGGATTTGTGGTCAGCAGGTGGCGGCAGGGAATTGCTCTGGGCAGGGAACGGGGATGGAGGGAGGGAGGGAAAGAGGGAGGGAGGAAGGGAGGGATGAGGGAATAAGGGGACAGATGGAGCGGGGATAGCAGGGCAAGGGGATCGATGGATGGGGATAAATGGCTTGGAGCAACCTGGGATGGAGGGAGGTGTCCCTGAACATGGAATGGGATGGGCTTTGAGGTTTTCCCACCCAAACCAGTCTGGGATTCCAGGATAAAGGACACTCAGGATCCATTCAGAGGGGTTTTTATGGAATCAGAGGATGGCAAAGGGAGGAAGGGGGAAGGGAGACCCTTCCCTGAGTGCCGAGATTCCCAGGGAACCCCCCCTTGTTCCCGGAACTCCTTCCCAGAGAGGAGTTGGGCTGGGCATGGATCCAATGTCAGGCTCTGGATCCAGGCTAGGAGAGCTGGGAATGGCCAGGCTGGAGCAGGGAAGGATCCAGGGAGAGCTGGGAGCCCCTTCCAGAGCCTGCAGGGGCTCCAGGAGAGCTGGAGAGGGATTTGGGATCAGGGCCTGGAATGGCAGGACACAGGGAATGGCTTCCCACTGGGAAAGGGGAGATTGGGGTGGGAGATTGGGAAGGGATTCCCGGCTGGGCTGGAATTCCCAGGAAGCTGTGGCTGCCCCTGCATCCCTGGAGTGTCCCAGGATCCCCTGGGACAGCGGGAGGTGCCGGGATTGGCCCTGGGAGCTCTTCCCACCCCTTCCCGGGGCAGGCAGCATTCCCGGCGTTGGGAATTCCCGGCAGGCACTCACCACGTCGATGAGCTGTGCGATGGAGAGCCCGAAGCGCACGATCACCACGTCCGACGTGTTGGGCACGGGCCGCGACCAGCGGTTGTAGGCGGAGAAAAGGCGCTGGAACAGCCGCTCCTCCGCGTGGCTCCCGCGCGCCCCGCAGCCTGGAATTCCCGGGAATTACGGCCCGTCCCGGGAACGGCAGCCGGGATCCCGGGAATTACACCCTATCCCGGGGGGGAACGGCAGCCGGGATCTCGGGAATTACAGCCCAAACAGGGAGGGAACAACCACTGGGATTCTGGGAATTACACCCCATCCCGGAGGGGGAACGGCTCCCGGGATCCCGGGGATTAGAGCCCATCCCAGGGGGGGAACAGTAGCCTGAATCCCGGGAATTACAGCCCATCCCGGGTAGGAATAGCTGCCGGAATCCCAGGAATTACAGTCCAGACAGGGAGGGAACAACCGCTGGGATTCTGGGAATTACACCCCATCCCGGAGGGGGAACGGCTCCTGATCCCGGGGGATTAGAGCTCATCCCCAGGGGGGAACAGCAGCCTGAATCCCGGGAATTACAGCCCATCCCGGGGGGGAATAGCTGCCGGAATCCCAGGAATTACAGTCCAGACAGGGAGGGAACAACCGCTGGGATTCTGGGAATTACACCCCATCCCGGAGGGGGAACGGCTCCCGGGATCCCGGGGGTTACACCCCATCCCAGGGGGGAACAGCAGCTGGGATCCCGGGAATTACACCCTATCCCGGGGGGGAACAGCAGCCTGAATCCCGGGAATTACAGCCCATCCCGGGGGGGAACAGCAGCCTGAATCCCGGGAATTACAGCCCATCCCGGGGGGGAACAGCAGCCTGAATCCCTGGAATTACAGCCCATCCCGAGCAGGAACAGTAGTTGGGATTCTAGGAATTACACCCACCCGGGCGACTCATCCAAATCCCCCAGCCCCTGAGCTCCAGGTGGGAGATTCCCGCTGAAAAGGGTTTGATCCTGGGGATTTTTTCGGGGAAGGGACTGGGATGGGGAGGGGACTGGGATTTGGATTGTGATTTGGATTAGGATTGGTGTTGGGATTAGGATTAGGATTAGGATTATGATTGTTATTAGAATTAGGATTAATATTATAATTGGTGTTGGGATTATTATTTATATTAGGATTAGGATTGGGATTAGGATTAGGATTAGGATTAGGATTAGGATTAGGAGTAGGACTGGAATGTTAGGATTGGGATTGGGATTGGGATTAGGATTAGGATTAGGATTAGGATTAGGATTAGGATTAGGATTAGGATTAGGATTGGGATTAGGATTGGGATTAGGATTAGGATTAGGATTAGGATATGGATGGTAGGGGACTGGGATCTGGAGAGGACTGGAACTGGGGTAGGAATGGGATCCAGAGACGATTGGCATCCAGAGAGGATCTGGAGAGACTGGGATTGGCAGAGCGCTGGGATTGGGGTAGGATTGACAGAGAGTTGGGATTGGGATAGGATTGGGATGGCAGAGAGTTGGGATTGGGATAGGATTGGGATGGCAGAGGGTTGGGATTGGCAGAGGTTTGGGATCCTTGAAGGACTGGGTGGGGACAGGAATGGGATTGGGATGGGGACAGGAATGGGATTGGGATTGGGTCAATTGTGCCGAATGGGATTGGGATTGGGTCAATTGTGCCAATTGGGATTGGCTCTGCCCTGGAGTAGGACTGGGATGCGGCTCCAAGCACATCCCAAACAACCCCCCCGCTGTCAGGAGACCCCAGGAAGGACCCTGGGGATCGTGGGTTTAAATCCCAAATGAATTGGAATTCGAATTGGGGAATTCACCCCTGGGGGTGTGGGGAAGGGACAGCCGAGATTCCCGGCTCGTGGAATGCCGTGTGGTGGCGGCAGGTGGAAGCAAATTCCATGGGTTTTTCCACCACAATTCCAACATTCTGAGCTGGAATTCAGGATCCCAGAGGCGCATCCCTGTGGGAATGACCCCGAGCAGATCCCGAAGAGGGCGGGGGAGGGGAGGTGACCTGGAATTCCCAGCCTGGAATGGGGGTGAAAAGTGGGACACGGCCGGTTTTTCCCTGCTCGTTCCCCACTCCTTCCCTCCCCCTTCTCCCAAAGTCCCCCCTCTCCCGAATCCCGGGGGTGGATCCCGCGGGGAGCCGGGGCTGGGGAGGAGGGGTCTGGGATCCCGCCGGGAATTCCGGAGCCGTCCTTACCCGCCGGGAATGTGAGGAAGCACCACAGCAGGAGCGCGGCGGCGCCGCGGGAAAAACTCCCCGCGCTCGGCATTCCCGACGGATCCTTCCCCTGGAGCGGCCCGGGAATCCCTCCCGGGATAAAGCAGAGGGAGCCGCGGGCCGGGATGGGGGTGGAGAGGAGGCTCAGAAGGGAAAAAACTCCCCTTGGAATGCGGGCCGAGCTGTCCTGGAATGCGGCGGCCGCGGATGGGGCCGGGATGCGGCTGGATCGGGATGCGGTTGGATCGGGATGTGCCCGGATCGGGATGCTCTGCCTGCTCACCTGGCCCGGCTTCCAGCCCTGGGAAGAGAGCAGAGAGCGGGAATGTCCCCGGGAATGTCCCCTGGAATGTCCCCAGGAATGTCACCCTGGAGCGGCCCCGATCCCGTCCCGGCTCCTGGGGTTGATCCCACGGGAAAAGGGCCCCCAAAATCCACTTCCCAAGTCCCGGGAAACAGGGAATGGGAAGGATCAGGGATTGGATGGGGTTGGTTTTTCCAGGGATCGTCCTTTCGTCCCCCACCCTCGCCCTTCCTCCCAGCCATCCATGGACGCCTTTGATCCCCTCTCCCAGCATCCCAAACCCCTGGAAAAGGCAGGAATCTCCTCCTCTCCTGACCCCCACCCCCACCCCAAAATCTCCTCCTGCTTCCAAGGTGACTCCTCCAAACTCGTGCCCTTCCCAGGAGCCGAATTCCCTTTCCAGGAGTCAGAATTCCATTCCCAGGAGCAGAATTCCCTTCCCCAGAGCTCCAGTCCCTTCACAGAGGGCAGAATTCCCTTTCCAAGAGGCCCCATTCCCTTTCCAAGAGGCAGAATTCCCTTTCCAGGAGTCAGAATTCCCTTTCCAGGAGTCAGAATTCCCTTTCCAAGAGGCCCCATTCCCTTCCCAGGAGTCAGAATTCCCTTTCCTAGGGCCACCATTCCCTTTCCAGGAGTCAGAATTCCCTTTCCAAGAGGCCCCATCCCCTTCCCAGGAGTCAGAATTCCCTTTTCCAGGAGGAGAATTCCCTTTCCAGGGGCTGGGGCAACTTCCCACCCCCAAAAAGAAGGATCCGTGGAAATCCTGGAATTCCCAGCTCCTTCCACAGGAACGGGAAACTTCCACTCCCCTTTTCCCACCCCTCGGGAATGCTGGGGGTTAAATTCCTGCCGGGAGCAGGAAAACCTTGGAGTCTCCCTAATCCATCAGCCCTTGGATCCAAGGAGAGCCGAGAGGGGGAGGGGAAAAAACCGCCGGAAAAAGCAAAGCAGGGGGAAAAATTTGGGATGTGCCGCTCCCGGAGGAGACATTCCCGCATTCCCACATTCCCACATTCCAGGGAGCATTCCCGGGGGTGGGCAGGGAGCTGTTCCCGCTCCAGGGCCTTTTCCAGGGCCTTTTCCAAGCTCTGCAGGAGGAGGGAACGGGAAAGGAGGGGCCGGGGGGAGGAGAGGGGATGGAAAAATGGGATTTGTGGGGGGAAAAGTGGGATTTGTGGGGGGAAAGTGGGATTTGTGGGGGGAAAAGTGGGATTTGGGGGTAGGGGAAGCGGGATTTGGGGAGATAAAGGTGGGATTCGGGAGGGAAATGGGATTTGGGGGGATCAAAGTGGGATTTGGGGGATAAAAGTGGGATTTTTTGGGGGGGAAATGGGATTTTGGGGGGATCAAAGTGGGATTTGGGGGGATCAAAGTGGGATTCGGGGGATAAAAGTGGGATCTGGAAGGAGATAAAAGTGGAATTTTGGGGGGAATAAATTGGAATTTTGGGTGGATCAAAGTGGAATTTTGAGGGAGGATAAAGGTGGGATTTGGGGGGGATAAAGTGGAATTTTGGGGGGATCAAAGTGGAATTTTGGGGGGGATAAAGTGGAATTTTCGGGGGATAAAGTGGAATTTTGGGGGGATAAAGTGGAATTTTAGGGGGATCAAAGTGGAATTTGGGGATAAAATGGAATTTGGGGATAAAAAAGGAATTTTTGGGGGAAAATTGGAATTTGGGGGAGGATCCAAGTGGAATTTTGGGGGATAGGGATGGAGAGGAGCCCCCGGGGAATGTGCATCCATGGATAGTGGGATCGGGAATGGATGGAGGGGTGGGAATTGGGATGAGGGGAGGGGGTGGGAGACCCCAAGGACACCCCCACAGGACACCCCGGGGGCTGTGGATCCCAAATCCATGGGGGAACTTCCCTCTGGATCCCTCTCCATCCCTCGCCAAGGTTTTATCCCCCTCGGGGCTTCTCCAGGGCTTTTTCCAGGGCTTTTTCCAGGGCTTTTTCCAGGGTTTCTCCATGTCCTTCTCCGGGTCCTTCTCCGGGGTTTTTCCAGGTCCTTCTCCAGGGATTTTTCCATGTCTTTCTCCAGGTCCTTCTCCGGGTCCTTTTCCGGGGCTTTTCTGGGCCTTCTCCAGAGCTTTTCCAGGGCTTTTCCAGGGTTTTTTTTAGGGCTTCCCTGGGGTTTCTCCCCGGTTTTGCCGGCATTTTCTGCTCCTTCTCCGGGTCCTTCTCCAGGTCCTTCTCCAGGGGCTTCTCCAAGGTTTTTCCAGAGCTTCTCCAGGGGCTTTTCCAGGGGCTTCTCCAGCTCCTTCTCCACGGCTTTTCCAGGAGCTCCTCCAGGTTCTTCCCCGGGGCTTCTCCAGGGGCTTTTTTGGGAGGGCTTTTCCAGGGGGGGCTTTTCCAGGTTTTTGGGTTTTTTCCAGGGCTTTTCCAGCGCTTTTCCAGCGGGGTCGGGCAGCACCGGCCGATCCCAAACGCTCCCGGCATCCAAACCCTTTCCCTGCTGGATTCCCAGCCCCGGGAAGGCTCCTCCGCGCCTGGAAAACGCCCTTCCCGGAGGGAATGTGGGAATCCAACCCTGCCCCGGGAGCGCCTGGAAAAGCCCCCGATTTGTGGGATTTGTGGGCGGAAAGAGAAGGAATTTTGAGGGGGGGGGGCGAGAACTTCCCGCCCAGCTGGAAAACTTTCCCTGCCCGTGGCTGCCCGAGCCGGGAGCAGCTTCCATCCTGGAGCAGCTTCCATCCTGGATATTCCCGTGGGAAAAGCGGCCGCTCTGCTTCCCGCCCCGCCTGGATCCCGGGAATCTCCTTACCTGGAGCCGGGAGAGCGGCGAGGGGTCCCCCAGCACCCCATTCCGGCTACCGGGATTCCGGGATCGGGAGAGGAACGGGATTGGAGAGGGATGGGACCGGGAGAGGGATGGGATCGGGATCGGGAGAGGACTGGGATAGGGAGAGGACCGGGAAAGGACAGGGATCGGCAGAGGGATGGGATCGGGAGAGAACTGGGATCGAGAGAGGACTGGGATCGGGAGAGAACTGGGATCGGGAGAGGGGTGGGACCGGGAGAGGGATGGGATCGGGAGAGGACTGGAATCGGCAGAGGGATGGGATCGGGAGAGGGAGAGGACCGGGAGAGGGATGAGATCAGGAGAGGACTGGGATCAGGAGAGGACCGGGATTGGGAAAAGACTGGGATCGGCAGAGGGATGAGATCGGGAGAGGGATGGGATCGGGAGAGGACTGGGATAGGGATCGGGAGAGGACTGGGATAGGGAGAGTACCGGGAAAGGACAGGGATCGGCAGAGGACTGGGATAGGGATCGGGAGAGGACTGGGATAGGGAGAGTACCGGGAAAGGACAGGGATCGGCAGAGGGATGGGATCGGGAGAGAACTGGGATCGAGAGAGGACTGGGATCGGCAGAGGGATGGAATCGAGAGAGGAGCGGGATAGGGAGAGGACCGGGATAAGGACAGGACCTGGAAAAGACTGGGATCGGGAGAGGGACCGGGAAAAGCCTGGGATCGGGAGAGGGACCTGGAAAAGACTGGGATCGGGAGAGGACCGGGATAGGGAGAGGACCGGGAAAAGCCTGGGATCGGGAGAGGGGCGGCTCTGCTCTGGCTCCGAGCGGGCGGTGACGCCAGGGATTGGGGGAGGAGGAAAAGCTTGGGAAGGAGGGAGGATGCGGAGGGCTGAGCGGGAGGGAAGGGATCGGGAAAGCTTCCCGAGGCTTGGGAAGAAGGTTGGGATTGCCGGGGGTCCCTTCCCTGAAAGGAACGGGAATGGGGGAGAGGGAAGGGGAGGGGGCGGGATCCGGGGGTGAGGAGGGAGAGGGAAGAGCAGGAGCCGGGAAATGGGGATTTGTGGGATGTGTTCCTTGGGATATCGCAGGGAATCCCAGGGAAAATTCCAGGGCACATCCCAGAGCTCCAGGACCTTCTCCCAGGATGTGTTCCTTGGGATATCGCAGGGGATCCCAGGGAACATTCCCTGGAACATCCCAAAGCTCCGGGACCTTCTCCCAGGATGTTTTCCTTGGGATATCGCAGGGAATATCCCAGGGAACATTCCAGGGCACATCCCAAAGCTCCGGGACCTTCTCCCAGGATGTTTTCCTTGGGATATCGCAGGGAATATCCCAGGGAACATTCCAGGGCACATCCCAAAGCACCAGGACCTTCTCCCAGGATGTTTTCCTTGGGATATTTCAGGGGATCCCAGGGAACATTCCAGGGCACATCCCAAAGCTCCAGGACCTTGTTCCAGGATGTTTTCCCTGGGATATTGCAGGGGATCCCGGGGAACATTCCAGGGCACATCCCAAAGCTCCAGGACCTTGTTCCAGGATGTTTTCCTTGGGATATCGCAGGGGATCCCAGGGAACACCCCGGGGAACATCCCAAGACTCCAGGATCTCTTCCCAGAGCGGGAAAACGGAAGGGTTTTTTATCCCATTCCCCACCAGACCAGGAATCTCCCACTTTTCCCACAACCCCCCGGGGGAACTCCAGGGATTGGGAATGTTCCCTGCTCCGGGAAAAACCGGGAGCACGGGATTGAGTTGTTTATCCCCATAAAACCCTTCCAAGGGGACCGGGTTTTCCCAAAATCGGGAAAAGGAAGGCGGGGGGGGGAGGGGGGGGATCTCCAGCGGCAAATCCCACCCCGAGGGGCCTTCCCGCTCCTCTTCCCGGTGTTCCCATCCAGGGGGGACACCTCGGGACACGGGGGAGAACGGGGATACCTTGGGAATGGCAGGAGGGGACACCAAGGGATGGGAACGGGGATGTTTTGGGAATGGGGAGGGGGTTTTCCCACTGGGAGACACCGAGGGGATGGGGACAGGGATATTTTGGGAATGGGAGGGGTTTTACCCCCAGGAAACACGGAGGGGATGGGAACAGGGATATTTTGGGAATGGGGAGGAGGCTTTCCCACTGGAAGACACCGAGGGGATGGGAACAGGGATGGGAAGAGGGATATTTTGGGAATGGGGAGGGGGTTTTCCCACTGGAAGACAGGGAGGGGATGGGGACAGGGATATGAACTGGCACATTCTGGGAATGCGGCCCGGGGTCCTTCCGCTGGGAGACACCGAGGGGGTGGGGACAGGGAGGAAGGAGCAGATTCCCACCAGGATCCAGCGGCCGGGAATCCACAGGATGGATGGAATTGGGAAGGGAAAAACAGCCCCAGTTTGGAAGAGCAAAATTCTCCCATAAAAAAAACCCCAAACAACCTCCGGTGTTTTTCCGTCCTGGGATGTGAGATTTGGGATTGGACGATCCACAGGGAAAGGGGGGAATTTTCCTGAACCCCCCTCAAGTTTGGAAGAGCAAAATTCCCTCCGAAACTCCCTCGTTTTTCCATCCTGGGATTTAGGATTTAGGATTTTTGGGTATTGTATCCCGCTCTTCCCGTCCTATTGATGATCCATAGGGAAGGGGGACCCCCAAAATTCCCTAATTTTCCCATCCTGCCTGCCGGGATTTGGGACTTGGGGGATCATATCCCGCTCTTCCCACCCTATGGATGATCCACAGGGAAGGGGGACCCCCAAAATCCCTCATTTTCCCATCCTGCCTGCCGGGATTTGGGATTTGGGTGGATTGTATCCCGCTCTTCCCACCCTATGGATGATCCGCCCCTTTCCCTTCCCCTCCTCCTCCTCACAGTGCCCGTCTCTGGGGTCTCTGGGGCTCAGGGAGGTTCCCCAGCCCCGTTTTGAGGCGAAACCCCCCGATTTCGGGCAAACTCCGCGGGGCGGGCGGCGCTAGGACCCAGCCCTGGGAAGGGGGCGTGGCCACACTCAGGGGGCGTGGCCACACCAGGGGGGGCGTGGCCTGGCTCTGGGTCAAGGGTGAGGCCGCGGGTTCGAGTCCCGGCCTGGGCGGCCATGGCGCGGCGGGTCGTGCTCTCCGGCCTCGGCGGGGTCCTCCTGGAGCCGAGCCTGCAGCAGTGCCTGGAATCCTGCGAGCGGGAATTCGGCCTTCCCAGGTACCGCTGGGCACGGCTCGGAGCGGAGCGGAACGGCCCTGCCCGGCCCGGCACGGCCTTAAACCGAGTTTCACCCGCCCGAGCGCCACCGAGTCAGTGCTGGGCCGGAGAGCCAGAGAAACAAAGCGCTAATGCCGTGTGTGACGGCGCCGCCCGCGCGCCCTTCGCGGGAGCGGGCCCCCATTGGGGAGGGGTGGATTTTGGGGAGGGGAGGGGGGAGGAAGGAAAGTTTGGGATTGAGGAATCATTTGGGATCCCTGGGAATAGGTGGGAATATCCTGGGGTGCTGGAAAAGCAGGGGCGCCTGTCCTGAGGGGGAGGGGGGGGTGGGGCAGAGGGAATTTGGGGGACAGGGCAGGGGGGTCAAAGTTAATCCCTGGAGGAGGGGGCGGAGTTTTCCATAGGGAATGTTGGAAGAGGCGGGGAGGGAGGGCGGTTAATAATTAGTGAATTAATTAGTGATTGATTAATCGTTAAGCCCGTCCCAGGACACGACTCGGGTGGGGCCAAAAAACTTCCCCCCCTCAAAAAAAAAAAACAAACCAACAAATCCCAAATCCCCTCTGGAGCCCCCGCGCACCCTTTTTTTCCATGGAAAATTTGGGACGCGATCTGGGTGCCAGGAGCTCCCAGGCAGGTTCTTCCTGTCCGCGGGGCTGTTACAAAACCGCGGGCAGTTACAAAATAAAGTCGAATATGAAGGAACTGTAAAACCCCTGCAGGACCCGGAGCGATAAATTGTTTGGTATTTTATTTTATTTTATTTTTTGGGGGCTCATCCAGCGATTTTTATTCCCGAGGCTCTTCCATGAATCACGGGAGTGACGGGAACAGGCTGAGCTGGGTTTTATCGATCCCCCCCAAGGGAGGGAGGGGTCGCTTCTCCCCGAGCTGCCGCTCCCAAAAGTCCTCGCTCATCACATCCTTGGGGTTGTTTTTTATTTTTGGTTGTTTATTCCTGGCGGAATTCCCGGCTGGAGGAGGCGCGGGGGGAGAGAGGGAATTGGAGCTGCCAGCGGGAATAAATGGCTGGAAGTGTCCCGGGAATGAGGGATGGAGCTCTGAGTCCTTGGCACGAATGATCCCCCCTTTTCCAAAAAAAATCCCCCCAAAAAAAGGTGACTTTGGCGTCTTTTCCCGGCAGGAATTTCCTGCGGAACGCGCTGTTTTCCGGGGGGTCCCGAAGCCCGTATTCCCAAATCCTGAGGGGAGAGATCACCCTGAGCCAGGTGAGCCCCCAAATCCCGCCCCTGGGGCCGGCGCGGGGAAGCAGGGAAGGGATCACGGGTGTTTTTTTGGGAATATTCCAAGGACGTTATGGGAGGTTATCCCGGGAAAAGGGCAGGGAGGGACCCGATCCCGACCGGCTTCGGTGCCATCCAAGCCGCTAAAAGCGCTCCTGTAAATCCAGTCAAGGAGAGCGAAGGAGAACGGCCCTTCCAGGGATTGCTGGGCTGGGATACCGGGAACGATTCCCTGGGGAAAAGGGGCTCGGGAATGACCAGTGGGATCCCAGCCCCGCAGGGGTTTCCAAATCCCTGGGAATGTGGCACTTGGGGATCGGGGTGGGGGTTTTCCATGAATCCAGGAGGGGTGCGGGGGATCCCAACCCTCAGGATGGAGCATCCCGAGGGCTTTTCCGATGGGAATGACCCCTCTGGGATCACTGGGATGGGGGATGACCCCCCCCCCCGGGGATCCCGGGGCTTTTCCAATGGGAATGACCCCCAGGGATCACCGGGATGGGCAATCCCCCCCTAGGGATCCCAGGACACCCCGGGATGGGCTTTTCCAAGGGGATTGACCCCCCTGGGGATCCCGGGACACCCCGGGAGTATCCCGAGGGCTTTTCCCATGGGAATGACCCCCTGGGATCACTGGGATGGGGAATCTCCCCCCCCCCCCGGGGATCCTGGGATCATCCCGAGGGCTTTTCCAATGGGAATGACCCCCTGGGATCACTGGGATGGGGAATGACCCCCTTGGGAATCCCGGGACCCCCCGGGATCATCCCGAGGGCTTTTCCAAGGGCAATGACCCCCAGGGATCACCGGGATGGGCAGGAATCCCTCCCTGGGGATCCCGGGAGCATCCCAAGGGCTTTTCCAAGGGGAATGAGCCCCCTGGGGATCCCGGGAGCACCCCAAGGGCTTTTCCAATGGGAATGAGCCCCAGGGATCACCGGGATGGGCAGGAATTACCCCCCTGGGGATCCCAGGACACCCCGGGATGGGCTTTTCCAATGGAAATGACCCCCTGGGATCGGACCTGGGACTCGAGGGCTTTACAAGGGAATGACCCCTGGGATCACTGGGATGGGAATAACCCTGGGATCGGGATCCCGAGGCCTCCCGGGAGCTTAGGGAATGAGCCCTGGGATCACGGGATGGGCAGGAATTCCCCCATGGGGATCCCAGGACGGGATGGGCTTTTCAATGGGAATGACCCCGGGGATCACCAGGATCAAATCCCCACCTCGGGATCGGGATCATCGAGGCTTTTCCAATGGGAATGACCCCCTGGGATCACAGGGATGGAAAATCTCCCCTGGGGATCCCAGGACACCCGGGATGGGCTTTTCCAAGGGAATGAGCCCCAGGGATCACCGCATGGGCATGACCCCAGGGATCCTGGGATCATCCTGAGGGCTTTTACAAGGGGAATGACCCCCTGGGATCACTGGGATGGGGAATAACCCCCCTGGGGATCCCGGGACCCCCCGGGAGCCTCCCGAGGGCTTTTCCAAGGGGAATGAGCCCCTGGGATCACCGGGATGGGCAGGAATTCCCCCCCTGGGGATCCCAGGACACCCCGGGATGGGCTTTTCCAATGGGAATGACCCCCGGGGATCACCGGGATGGGGAATCCCACCTCGGGATCCCGGGATCATCCCGAGGGCTTTTCCAATGGGAATGACCCCCTGGGATCACCGGGATGGGAAATCTCCCCCTGGGGATCCCAGGACACCCCGGGATGGGCTTTTCCAAGGGGAATGAGCCCCAGGGATCACCGGGATGGGCAGGAATCCCCCCCCGGGGATCCTGGGATCATCCTGAGGGCTTTTCCAATGGGAATGACCCCCCGGGGATCACTGGGATGGGGAATCCCCCCCCCCTGGGGATCCCAGGGCACCCCGGGATGGGCTTTTCTATTGGGAATGAACCCCCTGGGGATCCCGGGACACCCTGGGAGCATCCCGAGGGCTTTTCCAATGGGAATGACCCCCAGAGATCACCGGGATGGGGAATGATCCCCATGGGAGCCTCCCGAGGGCTTTTCCAAGGGGAATGGCCCCCCTGGGGATCCCGGGACACACTGGAAGCATCCCGAGGGCTTTTCCAATGGGAATGACCCCCCTGGGATCATCAGGATGGGGAATCCCCCACCTCGGGATCCTGGGATCATCCCGAGGGCTTTTCCAATGGGAATGACCCCTAGGGATCACCGGGATGGACAGGAATCCCTTCCTGGGGATCCCGGGATCATCCCGAGGGCTTTTCCAAGGGGAATGAGCCCCCTGGGGATCCCAGGACATCCCGGGAGCATCCCGAGGGCTTTTCCCATGGGAATGACCCCCCTGGGGATCCCGGGACACCCTGGGATCATCCCGAGGGCTTTTCCAAGGGGAATGACCCCCTGGGATCACCAGGATGGGGAATCCCCCACCTCGGGATCCCGGGATCATCCCGAGGGCTTTTCCAAGGGGAATGAGCCCCGGGGATCACGGGGATGGGCAGAATCCCCCGGGGATCCCAGGACACCCCGGGATGGGCTTTTCCATTGGGAATGACCCCCCTGGGGATCCCGGGACACCCTAGGAGCATCCCGAGGGCTTTTCCAATGGGAATGACCCCCAGGGATCACTGGGATGGGGAATGACCCCCCCTGGGGATCCCAGGATCATCCCGAGGGCTTTTCCAATGGGAATGACCCCCTGGGATCACTGGGATGGGGAATCCCCGGGGATCCTGGGATCATCCCGAGGGCTTTTCCAATGGGAATGACCCCCTGGGATCACTGGGATGGGCAGGAATCCCCCCCCTGGGGATCCCGGGAGCCTCCCGAGGGCTTTTCCAATGGCAATGACCCCCAGGGATTACTGGGATGGGCAGGAATCCCTCCCTGGGGATCCCGGAAGCCTCCCGAGGGCTTTTCCAATGGGAATGACCCCCAGAGATCACTGGGATGGGCAGGAATTTCCCTCCCCTGGGGATCCCGGGAGCATCCCAGGGGCTTTTCCAAGGGGAATGACCCCCAGGGATCACCGGGATGGGAAATCCCCCCCTGGGGATCCCAGAACACCCCGGGATGGGCTTTTCCAATGGGAATGACCCCCCCTGGGAATCCCGGGACCCCCCGAGAGCATCCCGAGGGCTTTTCCAATGGGAATGACCCCCTGGGGATCCCGGGACACCCTGGGAGCCTCCCGAGGGCTTTTCCAAGGGGAATGAGCCCCCTGGGATCACCAGGATGGGCAGGAATCCCTCCCTGGGGATCCCGGGATCATCCCGAGGGCTTTTCCAAGGGGAATGAGCCCCCTGGGAATCCTGAGACACCCCGGGATCATCCCGAGGGCTTTTCCAATGGGGAATGACCCCCCTGGGGATCCCGGGACCCCCCCGGGAGCCTCCCGAGGGCTTTTCCCGAGGGAATGTGGTCCGTTCCCTCCCCAGCTGTGCTCGGAGGTGGACGAGGGCTGCAGGAGAGAGGCCTCATCCTCGGGAATGGCCCTTCCCGCCTCCTTCTCCGTGGGAAGAGCGTTCCAGGCCCTGGTGGAGCAGGAAAGGAGCCGGGAGAGCTTCCCGAGGGCGGCGGCGGCGCTGAGGGACAGCGGTGGGGCTGGGACAGGGAGGGATCGGGAATGTGGGGTGGGAGGAGGGCAGGGAATGAGGGAGGGGGTGGGAGGGTCGGGAATGAGGGGTGGGAGGGGAGGGGTGGGAATGCGGGATGGGAGGGGAGGGGTCGGGAATGTGGGATGGGAGGAGGGATCGGAATGAGGGGTGGGAGGGGTGGGAATGAGGGACGGAGGGAATGGGGGATGGAGTGGGAGGGGATGAGGGGCAGGAGGGATGGGAGGGGTCGGGAATGAGGGGTGGGAGGGCAGGAATGAGGGGCGGGAAGGGAGGGGAATGAGGGGCGGGAGGGGATGGAATCCTGGCCATTCCCACCCTGGAATCCTGGCCATTCCCACCCTGGAATCCCGCCCAATCCCAGCACAGATTCCCAGCTGATCCCCCAGGGTTCCTGTTCATTCCCACCCTGGAATCCTGACCATTCCCACCCTGGAATCCCAACCATTCCCACTATGAAATCCCGGCCATTCCCAATCTGGAATCCTGGCCATTCCCACCCTGGAATCCCAACCATTCCCACCCTGGAATCCTGGTCATTAGCCCCATGGAATCCTGCCCATTCCCACCCTGGAATCCTGGCCATTCCCACCCTGGAATCCCAGCCATTCCCACCCTGGAATCCTGGTCATTACCCCCATGGAATCCTGACCATTCCCAGCCTGGAATTCCGGCCATTCCCACTCTGGAATCCCAGCCATTCCCACCCTGGAATCCTGCCCATTCCCACCCTGGAATCCTGCCCATTCCCACCCTGGAATCCCGCCCAATCCCAGCACAGATTCCCAGCTGATCCCCCTCGGGTTCCTGGCCATTCCCACCATGGAATCCTGGCCATTCCCACCATGGAATCCTGGTCATTCCCACCATGGAATCCTGGCCAATCCCAGCACAGATTCCCAGTTGATCCCCCTCGGGTTCCTGGCTATTCCCACCATGGAATCCTGGCTATTCCCACCATGGAATCCTGGCCATTCCCACCCTGAGATCCTGGCCATTCCCACCCTAGAATCCTGACCATTCCTGCCCTGGAATCCTGGCCATTCCCACCCTGGAATCCTTCTCAATCCCAGCACAGATTCCCAGTTGATCCCCCTGATGCCCCCTCCCCTCTCCGGCATTCCCAATCTCCACCTCCCATCCCCCTTCCTCAGGATCCTCCAACCTGGAATTCCCAACCCCTGTGCCCTCCCACTCCCGAGGGACCCTCGGAATCCCAAATTCCAGAATGCCAAATCCCTAAAAAACCCGACAAAATCCCTAAAAAAATCCGACAAAATCCCTAAAAAACCCTGACAAAATCCCTAAAAAACCCGACAAAATCCCTAAAAAACCCGACAAAATCCCTAAAAAAACCCGACAAAATCCCTAAAAAACCCGACAAAATCCCTAAAAAAAACCCGACAAAATCCCTAAAAACCCTGACAAAATCCCTAAAAACCTGACAAAATCCCTAAAAACCCGACAAAATCCCTAAAAACCCGACAAAATCCCTAAAAAAAACCCGACAAAATCCCTAAAAGAACCCGACAAAATCCCTAAAAAAACCGACAAAATCCCTAAAAAAACCCGACAAAATCCCTAAAAAAACCGACAAAATCCCTAAAAAAACGACCAAATCCCTAAAAACCCCCGTGCGGGAGAAGGGATGGGAGGGCCGGGAGGGCGGGGAGGGGGAATTCCAACGGGAAGCGCGCATTTTTTCCCAGGATTCCGGACCTGCCTCCTGGCCAGCCCGCGGCCGGAGGACGGCGCGGGGCGGCTCCGTCGGGAATTCCCGGCGGGGCTGGAATTCTGCCGGCTCGGGAAGCACCAACCGGAGCCAGGGATTTATTCCCACACCCCGCGGGCCCGGCCGGACCAGGTGCCCACCACCAGAATTCCCAAAAAAAAAAAAACAACCCCACCCCTTGGGATATTCCCGGGCTGATTCCTGGGATCATCCCAGGCCATCCTGGTGGATGTGCCGGAGGAGAGCCGGGAGATGGGAATGGGCACAGAACTGCCACGGGACACGGACACAGCTCTGGGGTGTCCAGAGGGATTTCCGGGATTCCTGAGGGAGCTGGAGCAGCTCTGGGCTGTCCAGATGATTCCTGGGATTCCTGAGGGAACTCCATTGGTTCTCCGGGGTCCAGGTGGGGGTTTCTGGGATTTCTGAGGGAGCTGGAGCAGCTTTCAGGGGTCCAGGTGGGATTCCTTGGATTCCTGAGGGAGCTCGAGCAGCTCTGGGGTGTCCAGGTGGGATTCCTGGGATTTCTGGGATTCCTGAGGGAGCTGGAGCAGCTCGCAGGGCTCCAGGTGTGGATTTTCCCCATCCCCTGGGATTTCTGGGATTCCTGAGGGAGCTGGAGCAGCTCTTTGGGTCCAGGTGGGGATTCCACCCATCCCCTGGGATTCCTGAGGGAGCTCCAGCGGCTCTTGGGGATCCAGTTGGGGATTCCTGGGATTCCTGAGGGAGCTGGAGCAGCTCTGGGGTGTCCAGGTGGGGTTCCTGGGATTCCTGGGATTCCTGAGGGAGCTGGAAGCAGCTTGCAGGGATCCAGATGATTCCTGGGATTCCTGAACAAACTGGAGGTGTCCAGGTGGGGATTCCCTCCCATCCCCTGGGATTTCTGGGATTCCTGAGGGAGCTGGAACAGCTTTGGGGTGTCCAGATGATTCCTGGGATTCCTGAGGGAGCTGGAGGTGTCCAGGTGGGGATTCCCCATCCCCTGGGATTCCTGGGATTCCTGAGGGAGCTGGAGCAGCTCGAAGGGCTCCAGGTGGGGATTCCCTCCATCCCCTGGGATTCCTGGGATTCCTGAGGGAGCTGGAGCAGCTCCTTGGGTCCAGGTGGGGATTCCCTCCATCCCCTGGGATTCCTGG
Source organism: Myiozetetes cayanensis (assembly GCF_022539395.1). NCBI lineage: Eukaryota > Metazoa > Chordata > Aves > Passeriformes > Tyrannidae > Myiozetetes > Myiozetetes cayanensis. The sequence goes on along the minus strand of NW_026086628.1, from coordinate 31,802 downwards.
GATTCCTGAGGGAGCTGGAGCAGCTCGAAGGGCTCCAGGTGGGGATTCCCTGGGATTCCTGAGGGAGCTGGAGCAGCTCCTTGGGTCCAGGTGGGGATTCCCTCCATCCCCTGGGATTCCTGAGGGAGCTCCAGTGGCTCGAAGGGCTCCAGGTGGGGATTCCTGGGATTCCTGAGGGAGCTCGAGCAGCTCTGGGTTGTCCAGGTGGGATTCCTGGGATTTCCGGAATTCCTGAGGGAGCTGGAGCAGCTCTGGGGTGTCCAGATGATTCCTGGGATTCATGAGGGAGCTGGAGGTGTCCAGGTGGGGATTCCCCCCATCCCCTGGGATTTCTGGGATCCCTGAGGGAGCTGGAGCAGCTCTGGGCTGTCCAGATGATTCCTGGGATTCCTGAGGGAGCTCCAGAGGTTCTCCAAGGTCCAGGTGGGGAATTCCCTCCTATCCCCTGAGGTTCCTGGGATTCCTGAGGGAGCTGGAACAGCTTTGGGGTGTCCAGGTGGGGATTCCCCCCTATCTTTTGGGATTCCTGGGATTCCTGAGGGAGCTGGAGAGGATCACAGGGATCCAGATGGGATTCCTGGGATTCCTGAGGGAGCTCCAGCGGTTCTGGGGGCTCCAGGTGTGGATTCCCCCATCCCCTGGGATTCCTGGGATCCCTGGATATCCCAGTGGATGTGTCCCTGCCTATGAGAATGGATGAGCTTCAATGTCACTCCCAAGCCAAGTCCTGGCATTCCATGATTCTGGGATCCCTGGATATTCCAGTGGGAGGAATTCCTGCCCATGGAATGGGATGAGCCCTTGGAATGGGATGAGTCCTGACCATTCCTGGCATTCCCTGATCCCTGGAGGGCAGGGATGGACGGGCCTGGCCTCGGAGTTTTGGATCCCAGGGGATGTCCCGGAAATCCCGGAGATTAGGAGCCCATCCTGATCCTGCTGCCCATCCCACAGCTCCTAAGCCGGGAGAGAGCCGATCCCGACTCGCTGATCCGTCCGCGCCGCCTACGGATACGTCCGGATCCGGTACGGGAATCCCGGATTGGGAGGGATGGAGCCCTGGGAATGGGGGATTGGGATGGGATGGATTGGGAGGGTGGGATCCAAGGGATGGGCCGGGAATGGGGGATTGGGATGGAATGGGTGGGATCCAGGGGATGGGCTGGGAATGACTGGGATTGGGATTGGGATGGGAATGGGTGGGATCCATGGGATGGGATGGGAATGGGTGGGATTGGGATTGGGATGTGAATGGTGGATGTCTGGGATTGGGATGGGAATGGTGGGATCCAGGGGATGGGATGGGAATGGGTGGGATTGGGATTGGGATGGGAATGGGTGGATCCAGGGATGGGCTGGGAATGGGTGGGATTGGGATTGGGATGGGAGTGTGTGGAATTGGGATGGGCTGGGAATGGGTGGGATTGGGATGTTCCGGCTGTCCTGGGAATGGATGGGATTGGGATGTCCTGGGAATGGGTGGGATCCAAGGATGGGTTGGGAATGGGTGGGATTGGGATGTGCTGGGAATGGGGGATCCAAGGGATGGGTTGGGAATGGGTGGGATTGGGATGCTGGGAATGGGGATCCAGGATGGGCTGGGAATGGGTGGGATTGGGATGTGCTGGGAATGGGGGATCCAAGGGATGGGCTGGGAATGGGTGAGATTGGGATGGGCTGGGAATGGGGGATCGGGATGTCCGCTGTCCTGGGAATGGGGATTAGGATGGGAATGGGGGATCCAAGGGATGGGCTGAAATGGTGGGATTGGGATGAATGGGAATGGTGATTGGGATGGGCTGGGAATGGTGGGATCCAGGATGGAGCTGGGAATGGGTGGGATTGGGATGGGCTGGGAATGGGGAGTTGTGGGATTGATGGAATGTGGGATTGGGATTGGGATGGGAGTGTGGATTGGGATGGGCTGGGAATGGGTGGGATTGGGATGGGCTGGGAATGGGGGGATCCAAGGGATGGGCTGGGAATGGGTGGGATTGGGATTGGGATGGGAATGGAGGATTGGGGTGTCCTGGGAATGGGGGATCCAAGGGATGGGCTGGGAATGGGGGATTGGGATGAGCTGGGAATGGTGGGATCCAAGGATGGCTGGGAATGTGAGGATTGGGATGAGCTGGGAATGGGGATCCAAGGGATGGGCTGGGAATGGGTGGGATTGGGATTGGGATGGGAGTGTCTGGGATTGGGATTGGGCTGGGAATGGTGGGATCAGGATGTGCTGGGAATGGGTGGGATTGGATGGGCTGGGAGTGTGTGGGATTGGACGAGTGGGAATGGGTGGGATTGGGATGTGCTGGGAATGGGTGGGATCCAAGGGATGGGCTGGGAATGGGTGGGATCCAAGGGATGGGCTGGGAATGGGTAGGATTGGGATGTCCTGGGAATGGGGGGGATCCAAGGGATGGTTGGCTCTGGAATGCCGGGATGGAAGGGGCTTGGTGGGCTCTGGAATTCTGGGCTGGAGCAGTGGTGGGCTCTGGAATGCTGGGATGGAAGGGAATGGCAGACCCTGGAATGCTGGGATAAAAGGGAGTGGTGGACCCTGGAATGCCAGGATAAAAGGGAGTTGGTGGACTCTGGAATGTTGGGATAAAAGGGAGTTGGTGGGCTCTGGAATGTTTGGATAAAAGGGAGTGGCAGACCCGGGAATGTTGGGATAAAAGGGAGTTGGTGGGCTCTGGAATTCCAGGCTGGAGAGGGTGGTGGGTTCAAAGGGGAGGAGGGCTGAGGAATTCCTGTCTGGAGGAGGCGTGGGCTCGGGAATTTCTGGCTGGAATTCCGGTGTGGTGCGGAATTCCCAGCGTTCCCGCGGCATTCATTCCTGTTCCCATTCCCGTTGTTCCCGTGGGCAGCCCGGGGTGCAGCTGCACTTCGTGGAGCTGGGCCAGGGCCCCCCCGTGCTGCTGTGCCACGGATTCCCGGAATCCTGGAGATCCTGGCGCTTCCAGGTGAGCTCTGGCACATCCCAGGGCCCTTCCCGGAGCTCCAACAAATCCCAGGGCCATTACCTGAGCTCCAGGAGATCCCGGGGCCCTTCCCGGAGCTCCAGGAGATCCCGGGGCTGTTCCCGGAGCTCCAGGAGATCCCAGGACCCTTCCCGGAGCTCCAGGAGATCCTGGGGCTGTTCCCGGAGCTCCAGGAGATCCCGGGGCTGTTCCCGGAGCTCCAGGAGATCCCAGGACCCTTCCCGGAGCTCTGGAAGATCCTGAGGGTGTTCCTGGAGCTCCAGGAGATCCTGGAACCCTTCTCGGAGCTCTGGCAGATCCCAGGGCCGTTCCTGGAGCTCCAGGAGATCCCAGAACCCTTTCTGGAGCTCTGGGAGATCCTGAGGCCATTCCTGGAGCTCCACGAGATCCTGGGACCCTTCCCAGAGCTCCAGGAAATCCCAGAACCCTTCCTGGAGCTCTGGGAGATCCCGGGACCATTCCCGGAACTCTGGCAGATCCCAGGGCTGTTCCCGGAGCTCCAGGAGATCCCAGGGCCATTCCCGGAACTCTGGCAGATCCTGGGGCTGTTCCTGGAACTCCAACAGATCCCAGGACCCTTCCTGGAGCTCTGGGAGATCCCAGGGCTGTTCCCGGAGCTCCAGGAGATCTCGGGGCTGTTCCCAGAGCTCTGGGAGATCGCAGGGCTCTTCCCAGGCCTCGGCACCCTTTGGAATCTGCTCTTTCCCTCCCAGATCCCGGCCCTGGCCAATGCCGGATTCCGGGTGACGCCCTGGAGATGAAGGGATACTGGAATCCACCGCTCTCTCCGGTGGGCTGGGAACGGGATGGGAATGGGGCTGGGAATGGCTGGGAACAGGCTAAGGGCTGATGGGGCTGGGAATAGGCTGGGAAGGGGCTGGGAATGGACTGGGAATGGACTGGGAAGGGGCTGGGAATGGGGCTGGGAATGGGGCTGGGAATGGGGCTGGGAATGGGCTGGGGACGGGCTGGGAATGGCTGGGAATGGGGCTGGGAATGCGCTGGGAATGGGTTGGGAACAGGCTGGGAAGGGGCTGGGATGGGGCTGGAAGGGGACTGGGAATGGGGCTGGAACAAGGCTGAATGGTGCTGGGAATGGACTGGGAACAGGCTGGGAATGGGGCTGGGAAGGCTGAGGGGCTGGGAAGGGGCTGGGAATGCCAAGCCCAGGAGGGGCTGGATGGGTGGCTGGAGGAGCCTTCTCCAGAGGGTGGGAATGTGCCCCAGGGTGGGAATGTTTCCCACCCCCGGGATGGGCCCGATCCCGTGGCCGTTCCGGGCTGGAGCCGCCGCCTCTCCCGCAGATATCCCGGAATATTCCCAGGAGCAGATCTGCAAGGTGAGCAGCTGCTGGGAATGGGAATGGGAATGGGAATGGGGAGGGATGATCCCATCTGGGATCTGACCCCCCCACTCTCCTCTCCTCTCCTTTTCCCAGGACCTGGCGGTTTTCCTGGATAAACTGGTGAGGAGATCCCCGGGATGGGGATGGGAAGTTTGGGATGTGTCCCCCCAACTGCCAATCCTGGGATTCCAGGATGATCCTGAGGGGGCTGGGATGGCCAGGGAAGGATTCCAGGATGATCCTGAGGAATCTGGGATGGCCAGGGAAGGATTCCAGGATGATCCTGAGAAGAAAAAAAGGGGGAAAAGGAGAAAGAAGAGGGAAGAGGAGGGTAAAAAAACAAGGAAAGGGGGAAAAGGAGGAAAAAACAAGGAAAGGGGGAAAAACAAGGAAAGGGGGAAAGGGGGGAAAATAGGAAAAAGGAGGAAAAAGGGGAAAAAAAACAAGGAAAGGGGGAAAAGGAGGAAAAAAGAAGGAAAGGAGGGAAAACAAGGAAAGGAGAAGGAAAACAAGGAAAGGGGAAGGAAAACAAGGAAAGGGGAAGGAAAACAAGGAAAGGAGAAGGAAAACAAGGAAAGGAGAAGGAAAACAAGGGAAAGGGAAGGAAAACAAGGAAAGGGGAAGGAAAACAAGGAAAGGGGAAGGAAAACAAGGAAAGGAGAAGGAAAACGAGGAAAGGAGAAGGAAAACAAGGAAAGGAGAAGGAAAACAAGGAAAGGGGGGGGGGGGAAAACAAGGAAAAAGGATGGAAAAGCAGGAAAGGCGAGGAGAAGGGGGAACAGGAGCAGCAGGAGGTCCCTGAGTGCCTTTCCCGCAGGGAATTGCCTGGTGGTGCCGGGGACACGAGCAGCGGGCCAATGGAACATGGCCCTGACACACCCGGAACGGGTCAGGTGGGATAATGGGATAACGGGATACGGGGATGATGGGACACGGAACATGGGTAGCTGGGATAATGTGAGATAGTGGGATAATGGGACAATGGATAATGGGACACTGGGATAGCAGGCAATGGATAATGGGATAACGACAAGGATACTGGGATAATGGGATAATGGGATAATGGGATAATGGGATACGGATAATGGGATACTGGGATAATGGGATAATGGGATGATGGGATACTGGGATACTGGGATAATGGGATACTGGGATACGGGGATAATGGATAATGGGATACTGGGACACTGGGATACAGGGATAATGGGATACTGGGATGATGGGATGATGGGATACGGGGACACGGGGATAATGGGATAATGGGATAACGGGATAACAGGATACTGGGATACTGGGATATAGGGATACAGGGATTCAGGGATGGGATACAGGGATGGGATACTGGGATGGGATACAGAGTTGGGATACTGGGATGGGATACAGGGATACTGGAATAATGGGATACTGGGATACAGGGATACTGGGATACAGGGATGGGATACAGGGATGGGATGGGATACAGGGATGGGATAATGGGATACTGGGATACAGGGATGGGATACAGGGATGGGATACTGGGATACAGAGATACTGGGATACAGGAATACCGGGATACTGGGATACTGGGATATTGGGATACAGGGATGGAATACTGGGGTACAGGGGTACAGGGATACTGGGATACAGGGATGGGATGAGATACTGGGATACATGGGATGGGATACAGGGATACTGGGATAATGGGATACAGGGATACTGGGATGGGATACAGGGATGGGATACAGGGATGGAAGGGGATACAGGGATGGGATGGGATGGGATGGGATGGGATAGGATAGGATATAGGGATGGGATGGGATGGGATGGGATGGGATGGGATGGGATGGGATGGGATGGGATGGGATGGATGGATGGGATGGGATGGGATACAGGGATGGGATGGGATGGGATGGGATGGGATGGGACAGCAATCCATTGGTATTCCCGTTGGGAATGCAGGGCTGTGGCCTCTCTGAACACCCTGGGGTGGGATGGGATGGGATGGGATGGGGACATGGGATGAGATGGGGACATGGGACTGGGGGACATGGGATGGGATGGGATGGGATGGGACAGCAATCCATTGGTATTCCCGTTGGGAATGCAGGGCTGTGGCCTCTCTGAACACTCCGTACCGGCCGGCCCGGCCCGGGGTGGATATCATGGAGAAGATGAAATCCCAGCCCACCCTGGAATATCAGCTCTACTTCCAGGAGCCTGTGAGGTTTTCACGGTTTTTTGGGATGTGGGAGGGGTGTGGAATTCCCGAGGGGTGGATCCCAGGTTTTCTGGGATGTGGGAGGGAGGTGTGAATACCAGGGAGATGGATCCCATTTTTTTGGGATGGGTGTGGATCGAGGTGTGGATGCCTTGAGCAGGGTGGATCCTGGTTTTTTGGAGGATGTGGGAGTGGATCCCATTTTGGGTGAGGGTGGGGAGTGGATTCTGGTGTTTTTGGGATGTGGGACAAGGTGTGGATGCCCGAGGTGGATCCTGGTGTTTTGGGGGATGTGAGGAGGGTGGATCCTGGAGGTGGATGCCGTTGTGGGAGGGATGTGGGATGGGGCTGGATCCCGGTGTTTTTGGGCTATGGGAGGGCTGGATCCCAGTGTTTTTGGGGATGGGGAGGTGTGTCTCGGTGTTTTTGGGGATGTGGGAGTGGTGTATCCCGGTGTTTTGGGGTATGGGAGGTGTATCCCGGTGTTTTTGGGGCTCTGGGAGGGGCTGTATCCCGGTGTTTTTGGGGATGTGTGGGGGTGTATCCCGGTGTTTTTGGGGCTATGGGAGGGGGTGGATCCCGGTGTTTTTGGGGATATGGGAGAGGCTGGATCCCGGGGGTGGATCCTGTTTTTGGGGATGTGTGTGGGGTGTATCCCAGGTTTTCTGGGCTGTGGGAGGGTGGATCCTGGTGTTTTTGGGATGGGGAGGGTGTATCCCGGTGTTTTTGGGATGTGGGAGGGTGTGTATCTAGCATGGAGGTGGATCCTGTTTGTGGGGATGGGGAAGGTGTATCCCGTGTTTTAGGGCTATGGGAGGGCTGTATCCCGGTGTTTTTTGGGGATGCTGGGGGGTGGATCCCGGTGTTTTTGGGGCTGTGTGGGGGTTGTATCCCGGTGTTTTTCTGGGCTCTGGGAGGGGGTGGATCCCGGTGTTTTTGGGATGTGTGTGGGGTGTATCCCGGTGTTTTGGGGGATGTGTGAAGGGCTGGATCCTGGTGTTTTTGGGGCTGTGGGAGGGGCTGGATCCCGGTGTTTTTGGGGCTGTGGGAGGGGGAGGATCCCAGGGGTGGATCCCGTTTTTGGGAGATGGGGGGTGTATCCCGGTGTTTTTGGGCTGTGTGGGGGGTGTATCCCGGTGTTTTGGGGGTGCTGGGGGTGTATCCCGGTGTTTTGGGGCTATGGGAGGGGCTGGATCCCAGTGTTTTTGGGGATGGGGAGGGGGTGTATCCCGGTGTTTTTTTGGATGCTGGGAGGTGTATCCCGGTGGTTTTTGGGCTGTGTGGAGGGTGTATCCCGGTGTTTTTGGGGGATGTGGGAGGGGTGTATCCCGGTGTTTTTGGGCGATGGGAGGGTGGATCCCGGTGTTTTGGGGGATGTGGGACGAGGTGTGGATGCCCGGGGGTTGTATCCCGGTGTTTTGGGGCTATGGGAGGGGCTGTATTCCAGTGTTTTTGGGCTGATGTGGGAGGTGTATCCCGGTGTTTTTGTGGATGGGGGGGGTGTATCCCGATCCCGGCGTGTCCCGGGCAGGGCGTGGCGGAGGCGGAGCTGGAGCGGGACATCGGCCGGACACTCAAAATCCTCATCCGCTCCGCGCGCCCGGAGGTAACGCCGGGATCGGCACGGGATCCGCACGGGATCGGCACGGGATCCGCACGGGATCGGCACGGGGGGGCGGGATGGGGGCTCGGGAATCCGGGAGAGGCTCCGGAGCGTCCCGGGGGTTCCCTCCTTCCTGCTCCATCCCGGCTGGTCGTCCCATCCCTGCCTTTTCCTGGGAAAGGCCGATCCCGGCTCGGGTGTCCAGTGCTTCCCAATTCCTTGGGATGCTCCCGGCTCTGGGATCCAGGGCTGTTCCATTGGATCCCAATTCCCCATTCCCTGCTCTGAATCCCATTCCATTGGACCCATTCCCCATTCTCTGTCCCCATTCCCTGTTCCCATCCCCTGTTCCCATTCCCATCCCCTGTCCCCATTCCCATTCCCTGTTCCCCATTCCCATTCCTGTTCCCATTCCCTGTTCCCATCCCAGTTCCCATTCCCTGTCCCCATTCCCATTCCCTGTTCCCATTCCCTGTCCCTATTCCCATCCCCTGTTCCCATTCCCTGTCCCCATTCTCATTCCCATTCCCATCGCTGTTCCCATTCTCATCCCCATTCCCATCCCCATTCCCTGTCCCCATTCCCTATTTCCTATTTCTTGTTCCCATTCCTATCCCAGTTCCCATTCCCTATCCCCATTCCCATTCCCATCCCATTCCCCATTCCCATCCCTGTCCCCATTCCCATCCCCTGTCCCCATTCCCATTCCCATTCCCATCGCTGTTCCCATTCTCTGTTCCCATTCCCTGTTCCCATTCCCATCCCCATTCCCATTCCCATTCCCTGTCCCCATTCCCATCCCTGTCCCCATTCCCATCCCTGTCCCCATTCCCATCCCTGTCCCCATCCCCTGTTCCCATCCCCTGTTCCCATCCCCATTCCCCATTCCCATTCCCATTCCCATGGCTGTTCCCACAGGATCGCCTGCCCTGTGACCTCAAATTCCAGGGGGTCCTGGAGAGAGGTGGGGGGACCCGGGGGTCGATGGGGGAGAGGGGGTGATGGATGTGGGTGGAGATGGGTGTTTGGGAATTCTGTGGGCTGGGAATGCTGGGATTTAGAGGGGTTGTTTTGGGCTGGGAATGCTGGGATTTGTGGAATTCTGTGGGCTGGGAATGCTGGGATTTGGGAATTCTATGGGATGAGCAGTACTGGGATTTGGGGAATTCTGTGGGATGGGCAGTGCTGGGATTTGGGGGTTGTTTTGGACTGGGAATGCAGGGATTTGGGAATTCTGTGGGATGGGCAGTGCTGGGAGTTGAGGGGTTGTTTTGGGCTGGGAATGCTGGGATTTGTGGAATTCTGTGGGCTGGGAATGCTGGGATTTGGGAATTCCATGGGCTGGGAATGCTGGGATTTGGGGAATTCTGTGGGCTGGGAATGCAGGGATTTGGGAATTCTGTGGGCTGGGAATGCTGGGATTTGGGGAATTCTGTGGGCTGGGCAGTGCAGGGATTTGGGAATTCTGTTCCTGCTCTCCCAGGGGGGCTCCTGGTGGGATTCCCGGAGGATCCCCCTCCCAGCCAGATCCTGCCGGGCCCCGAGCTGGAATTTTACATCCAGACCTTCCGGAAATCCGGATTCAGGTGGGGGAGGGGGGCAGGGGACCCTATTCCTATCACATTCCCAACCCATTCCCAGCCCAATCCCAATCCCATTCCCATCCCATTCCCAGCCCATTCCCATCCCATTCCCATCCCATTCCCAGCCCATTCCCAGTCCATTCCCATCCCATTCCCAGCCCAATCCCAATCCCATTCCCATCCCATTCCCATCCCATTCCCAGCCCCATTCCCATCCCATCCCCAACCATTCCCAGCCCCATTCCCATCCCATTCCCAGCCCCATTCCCAGCCCATTCCCAGCCCCTTCCCAGCCCATTCCCATCCCATTCCCAGCCCCATTCCCATCCCATTCCAAGCCATTCCCATCCCATTCCCAGCCCCATTCCCATCCCATTCCCAGCCCCATTCCCAGCCCCAGTCCCATTCCCAGTCCTATTCCCATCCCATTTCCAGCTATTCCCATCCCATTCCCATCCCATTCCCAGCCCCATTCCCAACCCATTCCCATCCCATTCCCAGCCCCATTCCCAGACCATTCCCATCCCATTCCTATCCCAATCCCAGCCCCAGTCCCATTCCCAGCCTATTCCCAACCCAATCCCAGCCCATTCCCAGCCCATTCCCAACCCCATTCCCAACCCCATTCCCAACTCCTTCCCAGCCCATTCCTATCCCAATCCCAGCCCCATTCCCATCCCATCCCATTCCCAGCCATTCCCAGCCATTCCTATCCCATTCCCAACCCCATTCCCAGCCCCATTCCCAGTCCATTCCCATCCCATTCTCCCCATTCCCAGCCCATTCCCATCCCATTCCCACCATTCCCACCCCATTCCCGTCCCATTCCCATCCCATTCCCGTCCCATTCCCGTCCCATTCCCATCCCATTCCCATCCCATTCCCATCCCCATTCCCATCCCCATTCCCATCCCCATTCCCATCCCATTCCCATCCCATTCCCAACCCCATTCCCAGCCCCATCCCAACCCATTCCCAACCCCATTCCCAGCCCCATTCCCATCCCATTCCCAGCCCCATTCCCACCCCATTCCCAACCCATTCCCAGCCATTCCCATCTCCCCCAGGGGTCCCCTGAACTGGTACAGGAACATCGTCCCCAACTGGCTCTGGGCTCTCTCCTTCAGGGACAGGAAGGTGGGCTCGGATCCCAATCCCCATCCCAATCCCCATCCCAATCCCAATCCCCATCCCACCCAGGGGTCTGGGACACCCCTGCTGCTCCACCCGATCCCTCTGGATCCCCCCTGTCCCTCTGGATCCCCCCTGGCCCCTCTGGATCCCCCTGGCCCCTCTGGATCCCCCCTGGCCCTCTGGATCCCAATGTCCACCCATGTCCCTAGATCCCTCTGGATACCCTTCATATCCCCTCCATTTTCCTTGGATCCTTCTTGATCTCTGGATCCCTCTGGATCCCCCCTGTCCCCTCCATGTCCCCTGGATCCCTCTGGATTCCCAGTGTCCCCTCCATGTCCCCTCTGGATCCCCCTGCCTACTCCATGTTCCCTGGATTTCTCTGGATCCCCTGTCCCTTCCACATTCCCTGATCCCTCTGGATCCACACCCCCCCCTTCCTCCATGTCCCTGGATCCCTGTGGATCCCTCTGGATCCCCCTGTCCCCTCCATGTCCCCTGGATCCCCTCTGGATTCCCAATGTCCCCTCCATGTCCCCTCCATTTTCCCTGGATCCCTCTGGATCCCCCTGTCCCCTCCATGTCCTTGGATCCCTCTGGATCCCCCTGATGTCCCCTGGATTCCCAATGTCCCCTCCATGTCCCTGGATCTCTCTGGATCCCTGGACCCCTCCCCAGATCCCTCTGTGTCCCTGGACCCCCCTGGACCCCCCTGAATCCCCTGGATCTCTCTGGATCCCTGGATCCCCCTGGACCCCCCCGGATCCCTCTGGATCCCCCTGTCCCCTCCATGTCCCTGGATCCCTCTGGATTCCCAATGTCCCCTCCATGACCCTGAATTCCCCCTGTCCCCTCCATGTCCCCTGGATCCCTCTGGACCCCCCTGTCCCCTCCATGTCCTTGGATCCCTCTGGATCCCTCTGGATCCCTGGATCCCCCCGGATCCCTGGATCCCTCTGCAGGTGTCGCAGCAGGCGCTGATGGTGACGGCCGGCAAGGACCCCGTCCTGCATCCCAAACTCAGCCAGGGCATGGAGACATGGGTGAGCTGGGAATGACAGGGGAATCAGGGAATTCCAGGGGAACAGCCGGGAATTCCAGGGGATCAGGGAATTCCAGGGGAATCAGGGGAACAGCCGGGAATTCCAGGGGATCAGGGGAACAGCCAGGAATCAGGGAATTCCAGGGGATCAGGGGAACAGCCAGGAATTCCAGGGGATCAGGGAATTCAAGGGGAATCAGGGGAACAGACAGGAATTCCAGGGAATCAGGGAATTCCAGGGGAGGAGGGTAACAACTGGGAATTCCAGGGGATCAAGGGAAGAGCCAGGAATCAGGGAATTCCAGGGAATCAGGGGAACAGCTGGGAATTCCAGGGGATCAGGGAATTCCAGGGGAAGCAGGGGAACAGCCAGGAATTCCAGGGGATAAGGGTAACAGCCGGGAATTCCAGGGAATCAAGGGAACAGCCGGGAATTCCAGGGAATCAGGGAATTCCAGGGGATCAGGGGAACAGCCGGGAATTCCAGGGAATCAGGGAATTCCGGGGGATCAGGGGAACAGCCGGGAATTCCAGGGAATCAGGGAATTCTGGGGGATCAGGGGAACAGCCGGGAATTCCAGGGGATCAGGGAATTCCAAGGGATTAGGGGAACAGCCAAGAATCAGGGGAACAGCTGGGAATTCCAGGGGATCAGGGAATTCCAGGGGATCAGGGTAACAACCAGGAATTCCAGGGGATCAGGGAATTCCAAGGGAATCAGGGGAACAGCAGGAATTCCAGGGAATCAGGGAATTCCAGGGGGTCAGGGGAACAGCTGGGAATTCCAGGGAAGCAGGGAATTCCAGGGGATCAGGGGAACAGCCAGGAATTCCAGGGGATCAGGGAATTCTAGGGGATCAGGGGAACAGCTGGGAATTCCAGGGAATCAGGGAATTCCAGGGGGTCAGGGGAACAGCTGGGAATGTCAGGGAATCAGGGAATTCCAGGGGATCAGGGGAACAGCCAGGAATTCCAGGGAATCAGGGGAACAGCCAGGAATCAGGGAATTCCAGGGGATCAGGGAATTCCAGGGAATCAGGGGAACAGCCAGGAATTCCAGGGGAGCAGGGAATTCCAGGGAATCAGGGGACAGCTGGGAATGTCAGAATCAGGGAATTCCAGGGGATCAGGGGAACAGCCAGGAATTCCAGGGGATCAGGGGAACAGCCTGGAATTCCAGGGGCTCCGGGGAAGGGCCGGGAATGCCGGGCTGGGCCGGGCTCCCCAATCCCCCTTTCCCCCCTTTCCCCCTTTCCCCCTTTTCCCCCTTTTCTCCCCTTTTCCCCCTCTTTTCCCCTCTTTTCCCCCTTTTTCCCCCTTTCCCCCCTTTTCCCTCCTCCCTTTTCCCCTCCTTTTCCCCCTTTTCCCCCTTTCCCCTTTTCCCCCCTTTCCCCCCTTTTCCCCCTTTCCGCCCCTTTCTCCCCTTTTTCCCCCTTTTCCCCCCCTTTTCCCCATTCCCACCCCCGCAGGTCCCGCGGCTGTGCCGGGAGCACCTGGAGCAGTGCGGGCACTGGACCCAGATGGAAAGGTCGGAGAGCCGGGATAATTCCCAATCCCCATCCCAAACCCCTCCCATTCCCGGGAATTCTGGCTCCTGGAATGCCAACATTCCCGACATTCCCAGCACTCCCGACATTCCCGACCCCCCAGGCCGGCGGAGGTGAACAGGATCCTGCTGGAGTGGCTGGAAGGGCTCCCCCCGGACACTCCTTTTCCCGGGAATTCCAGGCTCTGACCGGGAGAATTTTCCGGCTCCCGCTCCCCTCGGCCCTTCTGCCGGCACTGAGGGCTTGGATTGCGGCCTCTGGGATGGGATTTGTGCCTTTGGATTTGGATTTGGGCCTTTGGGATCGGAATTAGGGTGGGATTTGGGCCTTTGGGATCGGAATTAGGGTGGGATTTGTGCCTTTGGGATCGGAATTAGGGTGGGATTTGGGCCTTTGGGATCGGAATTAGGGTGGGATTTGGGCCTTTGGGATGGGATTTGTGCCTTTGGAATGGGATTTGTGCCTTTGGGTTGGGATTGGGTTTGGATTTGGGCCTTTGGGATGGGATTTGTGCCTTTGGAACTAAATTTGTGCCTCTGGAATTGGATTTGTGCCTCTGGGATCGGAATTAGGGTGGGATTTGGGCCTTTGGGGTTTGAATTTGGGTTGGATTTGTGCCTCTGGAATGGGATTTGTGCCTCTGGAATGGGATTGGTGCCTTTGGGGTTGGAATTGGGGTTGGATTTGTGCCTCTGGAATGGGATTGGTGCCTTTGGGGTTGGGATTGGGGTTGGATTTGTGCCTTTGGAATGGGATTGGTGCCTTTGGAATTTTATTTTCTCCTCTGGGGAGGAATTTTTTTCCTTTGGGGTTGGAATTTTTTCCTTGGGGGGTGGAATTTTTTTCTCCTCCAGACTTCGATTTCCTTCCTCCTTGGAGCCGAAATCTGGGAATTCTCGGGGGTTGGGAAGAAGTGGCCGGATGAGCCGGAGCCGGGAAGAGCTCCCTAAAAACAGAAAAGGGGGGGATTTGTGGGAATTTTGGGATTGGGGGGATGGTTTGGGGTTGGATCCATCCATCGCTCCATGATCCCATTCCTGCCCGGAATCTTCGGGAAATAAACCCAGAATTGTTCCAGAGCTTCCGGTCTCCCTGGGATTCCTTGGGAATTCAGCATTTCCCTTCTTTTCCCTGGGATTCCAGGGCTCATTCCCTGCCTGGAGCCACCTTTTCCCAAGCTTTTCCCATATTCCCATCTCCCTGCTTTTCCCTGGGATTCCAGGGCTCATTCACTGCCTGGAGCTGCCTTTTCCTGACCCTTCTCCCTGGGATTCCTTGGGTTGCAGCTTCTCCCTGACTTTTCCCTGGGATCCCAGGGCTCATTCCCTGCCTGCAGCCACCTTTTCCCAACCTTTTCCCAGCCCTGATCCCACATTCCTGGGGATGCAGCATTCCCTGCCTTTTCCCAGGGCTCATCCCCTGCCTGCAGCCCCCTTTTCCTGAGCTATTCCCACATTTCTTGGGATGCAGCATTCCCTGCTTTTCCCTAGGATTCCAGGGCTCATTCCCTGCCTGGAGCTGCCTTTTCCCAAGCTTTTCCCATATTCCCATCTCCCTACTTTCCCCTGGGATTCCAGGGCTCCTTCCCTGCCTGCAGCCACCTTTTCCCGAGCTTTTCCTGGCCCTTCTCCCAGGGATTCCTTGGGATGCAGCATTCCCTTCTTTTCCCTGGGATCCCAGGGCTCCTTCCCTGCTTGGAGCTGCCTTTTCCCAAGCTATTCCCATATTCCTTGGGATGCAGCATTCCCTACTTTTCCCTGTGATCCCAAGGCTCATTCCCTGCCTGGAGCCCCCTTTTCCCGAGGTTTTGAGCCCCAAAGGTCACCCCGGGATCTCCGGGATGGGAATGGGCCGGGAAGTGGGGAATGGGGGGTGGGAATGGGGGATGTGGGGGTGGAATGTGGGGTATGGGGGGTGGATATGGGGTCGGGGAGCACTTAGGGGGTCAGGGAGCACTTATGGGGTGTAGGAGGTGGATATGGGGTCAGGGAGCACCTATGGGGTCAGGGGTGGATATGGGGTCAGGGAGCACCTATGGGGTCAGGGGTGGATATGGGGTCAGGGAGCACATATGGGGTCAAGAAACACTTATGGGGTGCAGGTTGTGGATATGGGGTACCGGGGGCACTTATGGGGTCAGGGAGCACATATGGGGTGTAGGAGGTGGATGTGGGGTACAGGGGTGGATATGGGGTCAGGGAGCACTTTATGGGGTACAGGAGGTGGATGTGGGGTACAGGGAGCACATAGGGGGTGTGGCAGGTGGATATGGGGTCAGGGAGCTCTTATGGGGTACAGGGGTGGATATGGGGTCAGGGAGCACATATGGGGTCAAGAAACACTTATGGGGTGCAGGTTGTGCATATGGGGTACTGGGGGCACTTATGGGGTCAGGGAGCACATATGGGGTCAGGGAGCACTTATGGGGTACAGGGGTGGATATGGGGTCAGGGAGCACTTATGGGGTGTGGGAGGCACCTATGGGGTACAGGGAGCACATATGGGGTCAAGAAACACTTATGGGGTGCAGGTTGTGGATATGGGGTACAGGGGGAACTTATGGGGTCAGGGAGCACTTATGGGGTGTGGGAGGTGGATATGGGGTACAGGGAGCACCTATGTGGTCAGGGAGCACTTTATGGGGTACAGGGGTGGATATGGGGTACTGGGGGCACTTATGGGGTCAGGGAGCACTTATGGGGTACAGGGGTGGATATGGGGTCAGGGAGCACCTATGTGAGGTGTGGAGTCCAGGGGGCAACCTATGGGGTCAGGAGCACTTAGGGGGAGGCACGATATGGGGTACAGAGGAGCACCTTATGGTCGGGAGCATATGGGCACAGGGGTGGATATGGGGTACTGGGGGCACTTATGGGGTCAGGGAGCACATATGGGGTACAGGGGTGGATATGGGGTCAGGGAGCTCTTATGGGGTCAGGGGGCACCTATGGGGTACAGGGGGCACATATGGGGTCAGGGAGCACTTATGGGGTACAGGGGTGGATATGGGGTACTGGGGGCACTTATGGGGTGTGGGAGGCACATATGGGGTACAGGGGGCACATATGGGGTCAGTGGGCACCTATGGGGGCAGGGAGCACTTCATGGGATACAGGAGGTGGATGTGGGGTACAGGGAGCACCTATGGTGTAGAGGGGTTGATATGGGGCACTGGGGGCACATATGGGGTCAGGGAACTCTTATGGGGTGTGGGAGGTGGATATGGGGTGCAGGGAGCACATATGGGGTCAGGAAACACTTATGGGGTGCAGGGGGCACATATGGGGTCAGGGAGAACCTGTGGGGTGGAGGGGGCCCATATGGGGTGCAGGGAGCACATATGGGGTCAGGGTGTTGAGGTTGAATTTGGGACGACGCTGGAATTTGGGGGTGCCCTGAAACTTGGGAATGCCCTGGCATTGGGAATGCAGTGGGATTGGGAATGCCCTGGAATCTGGGAACTCTGCAGTCTGGGAGTGAGTTGTAACTTGGGAATGCCCTGGAACTGGGAACACACTGGGATTTGGGAACACCCTGGAACTGGGAATGCCCTGGAACTGGGAACACACCGGGATTTGGGAACGCACCGGGATTTGGGAACGCGGTGGAATCTGCACTAAAACTTCCATCTGTTCCCAAAAACATCCCCAAATGTCTTCACCACCACCCCCCCTCCCCCCTTTTCCCACTTTCCCGCTTTCCCCCTCCATCCTTCGGCTGCACAAATCCCTGGAATTGGGGGAGCTGCCCCTCCCCCCCCTCTGTCAATGGATAATCCCTGCAGGAATTTCCTCTGGGAGCATTCGGTGCCCTTTGGACCCGGAGCTGTTTTTTCTGGGAAGGCTTTGGAGGGATCTGATCCCGATCCAGGCCCTCCCTCCCCCCCAAGGAATGTGGGAAGATTATCCATTAATTTGGGGGGTAGGGGGAACTCCAGGAGGGTTTCCAATCCCACGGAGAAGCTGCTGGAATTCCATGATCCTGGTTGGATTCCACGGCCTCCAGGGCCTTTCCCAGCCTAAACAATTCCATCATTTCCAATCATTCCGGGCTGAGCAGCTCCTGCAGGAGCATCCCACGGGAGCAGCAGCTCCTGGAGGTGATTCCCTGCCCCAGGGGAGCTGGGAAATCCCATGGAAAAGCTGCTGGAAGGGCCTTGGGTCCAAATTCCATGATCCCTGTTGGACTCCGGGGCCTTTTCCAGCCTAAATAATTCCATCATTTCCAATAATTCCCGGCTGAGCAGCTCCTTAGAAAGGAATTCTCCTGCAGGATCCTGAGGATGCCACAAAAGCTGGATCTCCAGGAGCATCCCATGGGAGCACCTGCTCCCAAAGGAGCTGGGAAATCCCATGGAAAAGCTGCTGGAAGGGCCGTGGGTCCGAATTCCATGATCCCTCTTAGACTCCAGGGCCTTTTCCAGCCTAAACAATTCCCTGTTCCCATTCCCTGTTCCCATTCCCTGTTCCCATTCCCATTCCTATTCCTGTTTCCATTCCCTATTCCCCATTCCCTGTTCCTCATTCCCCATTCCCCGTTTCCCATTCCCCGTTCCCCATTCCCTATTCCCCATTCCCTGTTCCCATTCCCTGTTCCTGTTCCCATTCCCTGTTCCCATTCCCTGTTCCCATTCCCTGTTCCCATTCCCTGTTCCCCATTCCCCATTCCCTGTTTCCCATTCCCTGTTTCCCATTCCCTGTTCCCATTCCCTGTTCCTGTTCCCATTCCCTGTTCCCATTCCCTGTTCCCATTCCCTGTTCCCATTCCCTGTTCCCCATTCCCTGTTCCCCATTCCCTGTTCCCCATTCCCCATTCCCTGTTTCCCATTCCCTGTTTCCCATTCCCTGTTCCCATCCCCTGTTCGCATCCCTGTCCCCATTCCCTGTTCCCATCCCTGTTCCCCATTCCCTGTTCCCCATTCCCATTCCTATTCCTGTTTCCATTCCCCATTCCCTATTCCCCATTCCCTATTCCCCATTCCCTGTTCCCCATTCCTATCCCTGTTCCCATTCCCATTCCTATTCCTGTTTCCATTCCCCATTCCCTGTTCCCCATTCCTATCCCTGTTCCCCATTCCCCATTCCCTGTTCCCATTCCCTGTTCCCCATTCCCCATTCCCCACTCCCATCCCCCATTCCCCATTCCTATCCCCATTCCCACCCCCCATTCCCTGCAGGAACATCCCGTGGGATCCGCAGCTCCTGGGGGTGATTCCCAGGCCGGAGCCGCCGTCCCAGGGGTGACCTTGCTGGAGTTATCCAGGCTTTTATCCGGAGTTATCCAGGCTTTTATCCGGAGTTATCCGGCGTCATCCGGCTCAGGGCCTCGCCATCATCCCCCCTTTGATGCGGGAGCAGAGAATTCCTTATCTCCGGAGCAGAATTCCTTATCTCCCGAGCAGAATTCCTTATCTCCGGAGCGCAGCCGGAGCCTCTGGATGTTCCTGGTCCGACCTTCCCACCCTCCCCCTCTCCCGGCCCGGAGCTGCTCCCGCCGGGCAGGCACAGGGAATGTGGGGAGGGAACAATTCCCTGATCCCCCAGCTCCAAATCCATGCCCGGATCCTGCCCCAAATCCCACGGGAAGGATCTTTATTGATTATCCCCCCAAATTTAGCAGGATCTTTTCCCTACTCCCACCTTCTCCCGGTTTTCCCAGTGCAATGGAACCCGCTCCAGGCTGAGGGATCCCAAAGGGAAGCAGCTTCTCCCCAAAATCCTTGGAATTTGCAGCATCCCCGTGGGATCCCAGGTCCAAATCCATGCCTGGGCTTTTCCCTATTCCCACCTTCTCCCGGTTTTCCCAGTCCAAAGGCTGCAGGTCTAGGGGAGAGGAATCCCAAAGGGAAGCATTTTCTCCCCAAAACCCTTGGAACCTGCAGCATCCCTGTGGGATCCCAGATCCAAATCCATGCCCGGATCCTGCCCCAAATCCCAAGGGAAGGGCTGTTCCTCCTTATCCCCTTAAACCTGGGAGGATTTTTCCCTATTCCCACCTTCTCCCGGTTTTCCCGGGGCTGCGGGGCCAGGGGAGAGGAATCCCAAAGGGAAGCAGCTTCTCCCCAGAATCCTTGGAATCTGCAGCATCCTTGTGGGATCCCAGGTCCAAATCCATGCCTGGTCTTTTCCCTATTCCCACCTTCTCCCGATTTTCCCAGTGCAATGGAACCCACTCCAGGCTGAGGGATCCCAAAGGGAAGCAGCTTCTCCCCAAAACCTTTGGAATTCTGCAGCATCCCTCTGGGATCCCAGCTCCAAATCCATGCCCGGATCCTGCCCCAAATCCCACGGGAAGGGCTGTTCCTCCTTGTCCCCCCAAACCTGGGAGGATCTTTTCCCTATTCCCACCTTCTCCCCGTTTTCCCAGTGCTGCAGGTCCAGGGGAGAGGAATCCCAAAGGGAAGCAGCTTCTCCCCAGAATCCTTGGAATCTGCAACATCCCTGTGGGATCCCAGGTCCAAATCCATGCCTGGTCTTTTCCCTGCTCCCACCTTCTCCCGGTTTTCCCGGTGCTGCAGGTCCAGGGGAGAGGAATCCCAAAGGGAAGCAGCTTCTCCCCAGAATCCTTGGGATTTGAAGCATCCCCGTGGGATCCCAGCTCCAAATCCGTGCCTGGATCCTGCTGCTTCCCCCAGGAATCTGGCAAATCCCAAGGCTGATCTTTATTGATTATCCCCCCAAATTTAGGAGGATCTTTTCCCTATTCCCACCTTTTCCCGGTTTTCCCAGTCCAAAGGGAACCCGCTCCAGGCTGAGGAATCCCAAAACCGAACCATTTTTCCCCTCAAAACCCTTGGAATTCGCAGCCTCCCGGTGGGATCCGCGACCCCGGGCCCGACTCCATGCCTGGATCCTGCAATTCCAGGCGGGAGCGGAGGGTCCGGGCCCGTCCCCTCCCCCCGGGATATCCCACAAATCCCGTGGGAAGGGCTCTTATCCATCCCTCGCCCTTCCCGCCCCGCCGAGGAGCTCTTCGCTGTCCCACGGGTCGGGAGCGGGAGTTTTCCAGCCGGGATCTCCCTTTGGATCGGCCGGGATCGCCCCTCAATCCCTGCAAAGCGGAATTCCAGCGGCCTCTGGGATGGTGAGGAAAAGCCACCAGGGGGGATTTTCCAGGGGTGTTTTTTTTTGGGAGGTGGGAAAGGTGATTCGGGCAGCCCAGGTTAAGGATTTTATTCCCGGTTTTCCTCGTGGATTTAACGCCCAAACTCCGGGAAGTCTGCCGGGAAAAGGGGCAGGGAAGGAGAGCCGGGAGATTCCCTGGATAACTCGGGATGCCGCGGGAATTTTTTTTCCGGGCTTTAAAATTCCTTCCATTTTGTTATTTTGGGGGAGGGGGGGGATTTTTTTCCTCATTTTCCTGCCTTTTTCTCCTGGATCAGCTCCCGGTTTTCCCTTGGCTCCCGGGGACCTCTGGGATATCTGGGATACCGGGAATAGCTCCCTGATGGCCTCGGCTCCAGGGAGTGTCCCGGCCTTGGGAAGGGGGATGGGCCCGCCCTGATCCCGCGGGGGGAGGGGTTGGGATGGCGGGAACGGCCTGGGAATTTGGGAATCGACTCCATCGGTGGGAAGGAAACGAGCTGGAAGTGGAGCAGGGAGACTGGGAAGGAGGGAAGGGGGGGATTTGCCGTTGGAAAGGAGGGAAGGTTTGCGAAGGGAAGGTTTGGGAAGGGAAGGTTTGGGAAGGGAAGGTTTGGGAAGGGAAGGTTTGGGAAGGGAAGGTTTGGGAAGGGAAGGGAAGGTTTGGGAAGGTTTGGGAAGGGAAGGTTAGGGAAGGGAAGGTTTGGGAAGGTTTGGGAAGGTTTGGGAAGGGAAGGGAAGGTTTGGGAAGGGAAGGTTTGGGAAGGGAAGGTTTGGGAAGGGAAGGTTTGGGAAGGTTTGGGAAGGTTTGGGAAGGTTTGGGAAGGTTTGGGAAGGGAAGGTTAGGGAAGGGAAGGTTTGGGAAGGTTTGGGAAGGTTTGGGAAGGAAGGTTTGGGAAGGGAAGGTTTAGGGAAGGGAAGGTTTGGGAAGGTTTGGGAAGGTTTGGGAAGGTTTGGGAAGGTTTGGGAAGGGAAGGTTTGGGAAGGTTTGGGAAGGTTTGGGAAGGTTTGGGAAGGGAAGGGAAGGGAAGGGAAGGGAAGGGAAGGGAAGGTTTGGGAAGGGAAGGTTTGGGAAGGGAAGGGACTGTTTTTCTCTGCTTGGGATCATCCCAATCCTTTGGGATGGGATTCAGCCCCGCTGGGATAACCCCAATGCCTCGGGCTGGGATCCAGGATCCCCTGGGATGGATCCAGGATCCCCTGGGATGATCCCAATGTCCCGGTGCAGGTGCAGGGCGAGGCAGGAGTGACATTCCAGAACTGGGCCGGCACCTATGGATGCTCTCCCGAGCTTTTCTTCCGGCCCCGCTCGGTGCAGGAGATCCAAGAGGTGAGCCGGCAATTCCAGGGCCATTCCCAATGGGAATGAGCGGGAAGGGCCCTCAGGGGGGGTCAGGGAGGTCACCCCGTGATTCCAGAGGGGCTGGATCACCCCCCTGGGAATGAACACCTGGAATCTTTCCGGGATCTCTGCCGGTCCCGGTGCCGGGGGGGGGGAAATCCTGGGAAGGGGGGAGCGGATCCTTTGGGATCGTGGAATGGGGGGGGTTGGGAGGGACCCTGGAAGGGTCACCTGGGCCCACCCCAAGGATGATCCCAAGGAGGGCTCTGGGCTCCCTTCCCACCCCTAAGGATGATCCCAAGCCCAAGGATGATCCCATGGGTCTGGGCTCCATTCCAGTGGATGATCCCAAGGGTCTGGGCTCCATTCCCATGGGTGATCCCAAATATCTAGGCTTCATTCCCACCCCAAGGATGATCCCAAGGATCCCTATGGGCTCCATTCCCACCCCAAGGATGGTCCCAAAGATCCCTCCATGCTCCATTCCCATGGGTGATCCCAAGTCTCTGGGCTCCATTCCCACCTCAAGGATGATCCCAAGAAGGGATCAGGGCTCCATTCCCATCCCTAAGGATGATCCCAAGGAGGGATCAGGGCTCCATTCCCACCCCAAGGATGATCCCAGGGAGGGATCTGGGCTCCATTCCCATCCCTAAGGATGATCCCAAGGGTCTGGGCTCCATTCCCATGGGTGATCCCAAATATCTGGGCTCCATTCCCACCCCCAAGGATGATCCCAAGGATCCCTCTGTGCTCTGGGATCACATTTTCCCTGTGGGTGGGATCCCAGCCAGGGCTGTGGGGCTGGATGGGCGGGAATGGGGCTGGATGGGCGGGAATTGCGGGTGTTGTTCGGGCTGGGGGATGGGGCTGAGGGAATTGGGTGTTGTTGGGGCTGGGACTGGATGGGAATGGATGATGGCAGGGCTGTGGAGCTGGATGGGTGGGAATTGCGGGTGTTGTTTGGGGCTGGAAGGGCGGGAATGGGGCTGGAAGGGCGGGAATGGGGCTGGAAAGGTGGGAATGGCGTTGGAAGGGCAGGAATGGGGCTGGATGGGCGGGAATTGCGGGTGCTGTTTGGGGCTGGAAGGGCGGGAATGGGGCTGGAAGGGTGGGAATTTCGGGGCTGTGGGGCTGGAAGGGTGGGAATTGTGGGGCGCTGGGTCTGGATGGGCAGGAATTTCGGGGCGCCGGGTCTGGGAGGGTGGGAATTGCAGGGCTGGAAGGGTGGGAATTCCGGGGCCGGGGGTCTGGATAGGTGGGAATTTCAGGTTCATGGGGTTGGATGGGTGGTAATTTCATGATTCATGGGGTTGGATGGGTGGGAATTCCGTGGCGATGGTGCCGGATGAGCAGGAATTCCATGCATTCTTCCCGCAGATCCTGGACGTGGCTCGGCGGCGGGGCCGGCGGGTGAAGGTGGTCGGGGGCGGCCACTCCCCCTCCGACATCGCCTGCACCGAGGGCTTCCTCCTGCACCTCGGCCACATGAACAGCGTCCTCCAGGTCGGGAGGGGCTTCAGCCCTCGTTAGGGACACTTAACTAATTAATTAAGTGGCGGGGGGGGGCAAGGAGTTCGGTCCCCAGTGGGACCAACGGGGCGCTCCAGGTGGGAATGGGTTCTGGAATGTTCCCTGGCTCCAGCAGGAGGTTCTGGAGCATTCCCAGGAATTACAGCACTGGTTAATTAAGGACAGTTAATTAATTAAGGGAACTAATTAAAGGCAAGGAATTGGATCCCTGCTGGGATGAACAGGGTGCTCCAAATGGGAATGGGTTCTGGAATGTTCCCCAGCTCCAGCAGGAGGTTCTGCAGCATTCCCGGGAATTACAGCACTGGTTAATTAAGGACAGGTAATTAAGGGCAGTGAATTCAATTCCTAATGGGATGAACAGGGAGCTCCAGGTGGGAATGGATTAATCACTCATTAGAGACCAGTAATTCATTAATTAGGGGCAATGAATTTGATCCCTGCTGGGATGAACAGGGTGCTCCAGGTGAGAAGGGATCGGGAGTGATTAATGATTAATTAAGGACAGTTCATTAAGGATAGCTGATTAATTAATTAGGGGCAATGAATTGGATCCCCAGTGGGGTGAACAGGGTACTCCAGGTGGGAATGGGTTCTGGAATGATTAATGATTAATTAAGGACAGTTCATTAAGGATAGTTAATTAATTAATTAGGGGCAGTGAATTTAATCCCTGCTGGGATGAAGAGGGTTCTCCAGGTGGGAATGGGTTCTGGAATGTTCCCCGGCTCCTGCAGGAGGTTCTGGGGCATTCCCGGGAATTACAGCACTGGTTAATTAAGGACAATAATTAATTAATTAGGGGTGATGAATTCAATCCCCAGTGGGATGAACAGGGAGCTCCAGGTGAGAAAGGATTTGGGAATGATTAATGAGTAATTAAGGACAGTGAATTAAGGGCAATTAATTCAATCCCCATGGGATGAACAGGCTGATCCAGGTGAGAAAGGATTGGGAATGATTAATGAGCAATTAAGGACAGTTAATTAAGGGCAGTTAAGTCAATCTCCAGTGGGATGAACAGGGAGCTCCAGGTGAGAAAGGATTGGGAATGTCCCCGGGAATTACAGCACTCATTAATTAAGAACAGTTAATTAGGTGCAAGGAATTCAATCCCCATGGGAAGAACAGGGTGCTCCAGGTGAGAAGGGATCCGGAATGATTAATGAGTAATTAAGGACAGTTAATTAAGGACAGTTAATTAAGGGCAATGAAGTGGATCCCTGCTGGGATGAACAGGGTGCTCCGGGTCAGAGGGGGGATTAATCAGTCATTAAGGACCATTAATTAATTAATTAGTTAATTAGGTGCAAGGAATTCAATCCCCAGTGGGATGAACAGGGTGCTCCAGGTGGGAATGGGTTCTGGAATGATTAATGATTAATTAATGACAGTTCATTAAGGATAGTTAATTAATTAATTAGGGGCAGTGAATTTAATCCCTGCTGGGACGAACAGGGTGCTCCAGGTGGGAATGGGTTCTGGAATGTTCCCCGGCTCCAGCAGGAGGTTCTGGGGCATTCCCGGGAATTACAGCACTGTTAATTAAGGACAATAATTAATTAATTAGGGGCAATGAATTCAATCCCCAGTGGGGTGAACAGGGAGCTCCAGGTGAGAAAGGATTGGGAATGATTAATGAGTAATTAAGGACAGTTAATTAAGGACAGTTGATTAATTAATTAATTAGGGGCAATGAATTCCATCCCCATGGGATGAACAGGGTGATCCAGGTGGGAATGGATTTGGGAATGTCCCTTGGCTCTGGGGCACTCCCGGGAATTACAGCACTGGTTAATTAAGGACAATTAATTAATTAATTAGGGGCAAGGAATTGGATACCTGCTGGGATGAACAGGGTGCTCCAAATGGGAATGGGTTCTGGAATGTTCCCTGGCTCCAGCAGGAGGTTCTGGGTCATTCCTGCTAATTACCAGCACTGCTTAATTAAGGAAAGGCTCCTTTCCTGATGGGAATTCCCTGGGATTGGGCTCTACTTCCCCTGGGAGCTGGGGAGTGGAGCCCGTTTTTCCAGGGAATCTCTGACTCCTGGGGCCTGCAGAATTCCCAGGAGAGGTTCCAGAGCCCGGGATTGGGGACAGGGATGTCGGGATGGGGGTCGGGATCGGCCCAGGCCACCCCAATCCCGCAGGAGGAGCGCCGGGATTGGGGAATTCCGGGATTTCCTGGGGGAGGTGGTTGGGAAGAGCCCAGGGGTTTTCCAGGGGGTTTTCCAGAGGCTGTGAATCCCCCTTTTCCAGGTGGACCGGGAGAAGCGTCAGGTGACGGTGGAGGGCGGGATCCTCCTGTCCCACCTCAACGAGGCCCTGGACGAGCTCGGGATGGCCCTGCCCAAGTGAGGGCATGGAATGGGAACATCGGGAATGCCAGGCCAGGGATTGTCCGTGGGAACATCGGGAATGCCAGCCCTGGGATCCTCGGGATAGCCATTCCAGGGATTTTCCTGGGGATCTTTGGGATAGACAGCACCGGGATCCTCTGGATAGACAACCCTGGGATCCTCTGGATAGCCATTCCAGGGATTTTCCCTGGGACCCTGGGGATAGCCAGCCCTGGGATTTTTCCTGGGAACCTCGGGATGCCAGCCCCGGGATCCTCGGGATAGCCATTCCAGGGATTTTCCATGGGATCCTTGGGATAGACAGCCCTGGGATTTTCCCTGGGATCCTTGGGATAGAAATTCCAGGGGTTTTCCCTGGGAACCTCAGGATAGCCAACCCTGGGATCCTTGGGATAGCCATTCCAGGGATTTTTCCAGGGGATCCTTGGGATAGACAGCCCTGGGGTTGTCCCTGGGACCCTCAGGATAGCCATTCCAGGGATTTTCCCGGGGATCCTTGGGATAGACAGCCCTGGGATTTTCCCTGGGATCCTCGGGATAGCCAGCCCTGGGATCCTTGGGATAACCATCCTGTGGGATTTTCCCAGTGTCCAGCCCTGGGATCCTCTGGATAGCCAGCCCTGGGATTTTCCCTGGGATCCTCGGGATAGCCAGCCCTGGGATCCTCTGGGTGTCCATCCCTGGGATTTTCCCAATGTCTATCCCTGGAATTTTTCCCAGTGTCCCTCCCTTGGGATCCTCCCAGCATTGATCCCTGGGGATCCTCCTGGATGGCAGGACCCTTTTCCCTGGGTCCCATCCCATTCCCTGGATCCCATCCCATTCCCTGGATCCCATCCCATTCCCTGGATCCCATCCCTGTGGATGGAGGGACCCTTTTCCCTGGATCCCATCCCATTCCCTGGATCCCATCCCATTCCCTGGATCCCATCCCATTCCCTGGATCCCATCCCTGTGGATGGCAGGACCCTTTTCCCTGGATCCCATCCCATTCCCTGGATCCCATCCCTGGGGATGGAGGGACCCTTTTCCCTGGATCCCATCCCATTCCCTGGATCCCATCCTATTCCCTGGATCCCATCCCATTCCCTGGATCCCATCCCATTCCCTGGATCCCATCCCATTCCCTGGATCCCATCCCTGTGGAAGGCGGCTCCTCCTCCATTCCCGGAGCGGTGGGGCCGCCTCCTCCCTGGGAATTCCCGTCGGGAAGGGTCTGATCCGGGCTGAGGGATTGCGGGGTCTCTCCCGGGGGTGATTCCCGGTTCGGGGGCCGTCTCCTCCGTGGGAATTCCCGTTGGGAAGGGTCTGATCCGGGCTGAGGGATTGCGGGGTCTCTCCCGGGGGTGATTCCCGGTTCGGGGGCCGCCTCCTCCGCGGGAATTCCCTTTGGGAAGGGTGTGATCCCGGGTGATTCCCAGCCTAGGGGCGGTGTCGGAGGTGACGGCGGGCGGAGTGATCGGCACCGGCACCCACAACACCGGCATCGCCCACGGCATCCTGCCCACCACGGTGAGGAAATTCCCGGGAATTCCGGGCTCGCCGGGCAGCGGCAGCCTCGGGAATCGCGGCCGCGGCGGGAAAGGAGTCCCGGGAATGCGGGAAAAGCTTGGGAAGAGGGGGGCTGCAGGCAGGGAGTGAGCCTTGGAATGCCAGGGAAGAGGGAAAAGGGAGGGAGATGCTGCATCCCAAGGAATGTGGAGAAGGGTCTCAGGGAATGAGCTCAGGAAAAGGTGGCTGCAGGCAGGGAATGAGCCCTGGAATCCTCAGGAAAGAGGGGGAGATGCTGCATTCCCAAGGAATCCCTGGAGAAGGGCTGGGAAAAGGTTGGGAAAAGGTGGCTGCAGGCAGGGAATGAGTCTTGGAATGCCAGGGAAAAGGGAGGGAGATGCTGCATCCCAAGGAATCGACTCGGGAGAAGGGCTGAGGCAGAAGAGTTGGGACAGGAAGATGCAGGCAGGGAATGAGTCTTGGGAATGCAGGCAGGGAAGAGTTGGAATGCCAAGGGGAGGGAGATGCTGCATCCCAAGGAATCCCTGGAGAAGGGCTGGGAAAAAGTTGGGAAAAGGTGGCTGCAGGCAGGGAATGAGCCCTGGAGTGAAAGGGAAAAGGGAAGGCAATGCTGTATTCCCAAGGAATCCTGGGAGAAGGGCTGGGAAAAGTTCGGGAAAAGGTGGCTGCAGGCAGGGAATGAGTCTTGGGATCACAGGGAAGAGGGAAAAGGGAGGGAGACGCTGCATCCCAAGGAATCCTGGGAGAAGGGCTGGGAAAAGGTGGCTGCAGGCAGGGAATGAGCCTTGGGATCACAGGGAAGAGTGAAAAGGGAGGGAGATGCTGCATCCCAAGGAATCCCAGGAGAAGGGCTGGGAAAAGTTCGGGAAAAGGGGGCTGCAGGCAAGGAGTGAGCCTTCGGATCACAGGAAAGAGGGAAAAGGCATCCCAGGGAATGAGGGAATAGCTTGGGAAAAGGTGGCTGCAGGCAGGGAATGAGTCTTGGAATGCCAGGGAAGAGGGAAAAGGGAGGCAATGCTGCATCCCAAGGAATCCTGGGAGAAGGGCTGGGAAAAGGTGACTGCAGGCAAGGAAAGAGCCCTGGAATGCCAGGGAAGAGGGATAAGGCAGGGAGATGCTGCATCCCAAGGAATGTGGGAGTTTGGGAATAGGTGGCTGCAGGCAGGGAATGAGCCTTGGAATGCCAGGGAAGAGTGGGGAGATGCTGCATTCCCAAGGAATCCTGGGAGAAGGGCTGGGAAAAGGTTGGGAATAGGTGGCTGCAGGCAGGGAGTGAGCCTTGGGATCACAGGGAAGAGGGGAAAGACAGGGAAGACGGAAAAGGCATCCCAAAGAACGTGGGAGTTTGGGAAAAGGTGGGAATGAGCCCTGGAATGCCAGGGAAGAGGGAGGGAGATGCTGCATCCCAGGAAATGCGGGAAGAGCTCGGGAAAAGGGGGGCTGCAGGCAGGGAAGGAGCCCCGGGATCCCCTGGAAGAGCAGGGAACGCGGCATTCCCAAGGGATCCCTGGATGAGGGCAGGGCCGAGCCGTCCCCCCGCGGTGTCCCCGTGCAGGTGGTGGCCGTGACGCTCCTCACGGCCTCGGGGGACATCCTGGAATGCTCGGAATTGCGGAACTCGGAGCTTTTCCCGGCGGCGCGGCTGCACCTGGGCTGCCTGGGCGTGGTGCTGAGCGTCACCTTCCAGTGCGTGCCCGCCTTCCAGCTGCGAGAGCTCGCCTTTCCCGGCTCCCTGCCCCAGGTACCGCCGGGAATGACCCCCGGGAATGACCCCCGGGAAGGGAATGGGCCCCAGGAACACCCACCGGGAGCCGGGAAGGGCCCGGGGAGAAGGGAATGACCCCCGGGAGAAGGGAAGGGCAGTGGGAGAAGGGAATGCCCCCCGGGAATACCTCCTGGGAGCCAGGAATTCCCTCATCCTTATTCCCTCATCCCTTATTCCCTCATCCTTCTTCCCTCATTCCCTGATCCCTCATTCCTCATTCCCTCATCCCCTTATCCCTTCATCCCCTCATCCCCTCATCCCTCATTCCCTCATCCTCATCCCTCATTCCCTCATCCCCTCATCCCTCATTCCCTCATTCCCCCATTCCCTCATCCCTCATTCCCTCATCCCTCATTCCCTCATCCCTCATTCCCTCATCCCCCATCCCTCATTCCCTCATCCCTCATCCCTCATTCCCTTATCCCTTCATCCTTCTTCCCTCATTCCCTGATCCCTCATCCCTCATCCCTGATCCCTCATTCCCCCATCCCTCATTCCCCCATCCCTCATTCCCCCATCCCTCATTCCCTCATCCCTCATTCCCTCATCCCTCATTCCCTCATTCCCCCATTCCCTCATCCCTCATTCCCTCATCCCTCATTCCTCATCCTCATTCCCTCATTCCATCCTCATCCTTCATTCCCTCATTCCTCATCCCTCATTCCTCATCCCTCATTCCCTCATCCCTCATTCCCTCATCCCTCATTCCCTCATCCCTCATTCCCTCATTCCCCCATTCCCCCATCCCTCATTCCCTCATCCTCATTCCCTCATCCCTCATTCCCTCATTCCCTCATCCCTTATTCCCTCATCCCTTATTCCCTCATCCCTCATTCCCTCATCTCTCATTCCCTCATCCCTCATTCCCTCATCCCTCATTCCCTCATCTCTCATTCCTTCATCCCTCATTCCCTCATCCCCATCTATTCCTCATTCCTCATCCCTCATTCCTCATCCTCATTCCCTCATCTCTCTCATCCTCATCCCTCATCCTCATTCCTCATTCCTCATCCCTCATTCCTCATCCTCATTCCCTCATCCCTCATCCTCATCCTCATTCCCTCATCCCCTCATCCTCATTCCCTCATCCCTGTCTATCCCTCATCCCCTCATTCCCTCATTCCTCATCCTCCCTCATCCCTCATTCCTCATCCCTCATTCCTCATCCCTCATCCCTCATCCCTCATTCCCTCATCCCTCATTCCCTCATTCCCTCATTCCCTCATCCCTCATCCCTCATCCTCATCCCTCATCCCTCATTCCCTCATCCCTCATCTCCTCATTCCCTCATTCCTCATTCCCATCCTCATTCCCTCATCCCTCATTCCCTCATCCCCATTCCCTCATCCCTCATTCCTCATCCTCATTCCCTCATCCCTCTTCCCTGATTCCCTCATTCCCTCCTTCCCTCATCCCTCCTTCCCTCATCCCTCCTTCCCTCATCCCTCACTCCCTCATCCCTCCTTCCCTCATCCCTCACTCCCTCATCCCTCACTCCCTCATCCCTCACTCCCTCATCCCTCACTCCCTCATCCCTCATCCCCTCATTCCCTCATCCCCTCATTCCTCATTCCCTCACTCCCTCATCCTCATCCCCTCATTCCCTCATCCCTGATCCCTGATCCCTCATCCCTCATTCCCTGATCCCTCATTCCCCCATCCCTCATCCCCCATGCCCTCATTCCCTCATTCCGGAGCCTCTGGAAGGGCGTCGGGAGGCGCGAGCGCTCCATGAATATTCATTCCCTTTATCAATCCCCGGCCATCTCCGCTCCCGGATCCCGCTTTTCATGTGGATGCGGCGGGAGCGAGGCGGGAGCGAGGCCGAGGGGCGGGAGCGGCTCCTTTGAAAAGCGGGATCGGGGGGGTTATCTCATCTTCCCCCCGGGAATGCTGGGATGGGGTTGTGTAAGAGCCGCTCCCGGAGTGACTTTGGCAGGACGAGCCAGGGACGGGATCGGGACACGCTGGGAGAGGAGGAAAACCCGGGAATGGCGGGATGGGAGAGGGGCGGAAAGATCGACCGGTTCCACCCGGGACAGGGACAATTCCCGCTGTGCCAGGGGATCCAACCCGGCCTGGGACACTGCAGGGATCCAGGGGCAGCCACAGCTTCTCTGGGAATTCCAGCCCAGCCGGGAATCCCTTCCCAATCTCCCATCCCAGCTCCATTCCCATCCCAGCCCCATCCCATCCCAGCTCCATCCCCATCCCTATCCCAGCTCCATTCCCATCCCAGCTCCATTCCCATCCCAGCTCCATTCCCATCCCATTCCCATTCCCATCCCAGCTCCATTCCCATCCCAGCTCCATTCCCATGCCATCCCAGCTCCATTCCCATCCCATCCCAGCCCCATTCCCATCCCAGCTCCATTCCCATGCCATCCCAGCTCGATCCCCATTCCCATCCCAGCTCCATTCCCATCCCAGCTCCATTCCCATCCCAGCTCCATTCCCATCCCATCCCAGCTCCATTCCCATCCCATCCCAGCTCCATCCCCATCCCAGCTCCATTCCCATCCCATCCCAGCTCCATTCCCATCCCATCCCATCCCAGCTCCATTCCCATCCCAGCTCCATTCCCATCCCAGCTCCATTCCCATCCCAGCTCCATTCCCATCCCATCCCAGCTCCATTCCCATCCCAGCTCCATTCCCATCCCAGCCCCATTCCCATCCCAGCCCCATTCCCATCCCAGCTCCATTCCCATGCCATCCCAGCTCCATTCCCATGCCATCCCAGCTCCATTCCCATGCCATCCCAGCCCCATT